>NC_053028.1:618624046-618670037 GCF_003073215.2 Triticum urartu
GGGCAGATATGGTTAATAAATAAAAGTCATCTTTTGTTCACCGACCGAATATTCTCTTAAGAACGCTAGCTTTCGGCTTCACCCAGTCTGAGGTACACGTCCGGCTGACCCGGCGGTAACAATCGCAGAGGTGCTCCCCTTATGCCCTAGCCGAATTAACGGGAACGTAGGGCATAAATACAAGAGCCAGGCAACCCAGCTTGGCCAAAACTTAAGTCATATCAATGCATATAATGGTGAAAAAAGGTACATGTGGAAGTATAACGCATGTGTTGGGCGTGATGCCCAGGTAAATAATTTAAGCTTCTGTGAAAGAAGCCCCCAGGTGTAGATAGTGCGGCTAGCACCTCTGTAGTGTACAAGTGAGACACAAGGTGACCCTTGAAGACTTAGAGGAATAAAAGAAAGAAAGGGAAACAAGACAGACGACGCATATGCAGAAAATGTACAAAGGGAAGGGACTAACATAAAGTCCAGTGCTAGGCGTAGAATCTTCGGAGCCTTGTTGCGTTCCATGGGTTCGGCTCGAGTCGACTAGTCGATGCATCCCGCAGTCGGTACTCCGCCGGTCAGAACTTGGTCGATGATGAAGGGACCTTCCCATTTGGGCTCTAGCTTGTTCTTTTTCTTATCCGGCAGCCGGAGAACTAGTTCGCCAACATTATCAGTTTTGGCTCGTACTTCTCTGCTTTGGTATCTGCGGGCCTATTGCTGGTAAAATGCGGAACGGGCTTTCGCTACGTCGCGCTCTTCATCCAAGGTGTCCAGACTATCCTGCCGATCGAGCTCGGCTTCTCTTTCTTCGTACATGCGCACTCGAGGTGAGTCATGAATTATGTCACAGGGCAGGACTGCCTCTGCGCCGTACACCATAAAAAATGGTGTGTATCCGGTACTATGATTCGGCATGGTCCGCAGTCCCCAGAGTACGGAGTCGAGCTCCTCTACCCAGTGCGTGTCAGACTCTGTTAAGGAGCGCACTAGTTTGGGTTTAATGCCGCTCATTATAAGACCATTTGCTCGTTCGACCTGACTGTTGGTTTGTGGATGTAGACTGAAGCCATAATCGAGCTTGATGCCATTTTGCTGCACCAGAGTTTTACCTCGTCGGCCGTGAAGTTCGTGCCGTTATCAGTGATGATGCTGTGGGGGACGCCGTAGCGTGTACAACCCCGGATATGAAATCTATCACCGGTCCGGATTCGGCTGTTTTAACCGGTTTGGCCTCTATCCATTTGGTGAATTTATCCACCATGACCAATAAGTATTTTTTCTTGTGGGTTCCACCTTTAAGGGGTCCAACCATGTCAAGCCCCCAGACCGCAAAGGCCATGTAATGGGGATTGTTGGAGGGCGGTGGGTGGCATATGGCTTGATTTGCAAAGAGCTGGCAACGGCGCAACGCTGGACAAAGTCCTGCGTCTGCCCGGGCCGTTGGCCAATAGAATCCTGTACGGAAGGCCTTGCTCACAAGAGCCCGGGCTGCGGCGTGATGAACGCCGAGTCCGGCATGAATTTCTGCCAAAAGGTTCCGTCCTTCCTCTTCGGAGATGCACCGTTGAAGGACCTCCGTAGTCGCTTTTCTGTACAATTCTCCCTCGTTGGACCCTTGTAGGCCTTTGATCGCCCGCACTATGCAAGCATGCCATTTTGGTTCTCCGAGAGTTCCTGTCTAGTTAAGTAGGCCGCCAGGAATGGTCTTGTCCACCGGGGCAATAATAGCCATTATTCGCGGCTGATTTGTGTTATTTCGGTGCGAGCCTCCGATGTGTTAGAGAAGTTCGGTATCGGGTATTTTGGCTGGGTCCGGACTGTTGTTAACCGGTGTCCCCTTCCCATGCTACGGATGGCTTGAAAAAAGCCTTTCTAGAAAAATGTTGGAGGGACCCGCGTCGACGTTTTGCGCAATGCGGGCGAGGATACTGTCGCCTAATTGTTTTTCCGAGCCACAATGGTGAAATTCGAGCCCCTCCGAACCGGGCTGACATTTTTAGGACAGCATTGCGATAAGCGGCCATTTTTCGATCCTTGGCATCAAATTCTCCATTTATTTGGGATATTGCAAGGTTTGAATTCCCACGCACCTCTAGGCGTTGAATGCCCATGGATACTGCCATCCGGAGACCATGTAGGAGGGCCTCGTATTCGGCTGCATTGTTGGAGTCCGTATACATTATCTGCAGTATGTATTGAACTGTGTCCCCTGTTGGGGACGTCAAAACAACACCGGCCCCCAGACTAGCTAACATTTTGGAGCTGTCAAAGTGCATGATCCAGTTTGAATATGTGCCGTACTCTTTAGGGAGTTCGGCTTCCGTCCATTCAGCGACGAAGTCAGCCAAAACTTGCGATTTAATAGCTCGCTGTGGCTTGTAAGTTATGTCGAACGGGGAGGAGCTCAATGGCCCATTTGGCAATCTGACCCGTCGCGTCGCGGTTGTTTATAATATCGTTAAGTGGTACTTCCGAGGCTACCGTTATCGAACACTCTTGAAAGTAGTGTCGTAACTTCCTGGATGCCATAAATACTGCGTATTCTATCTTTTGATAATGCGGGTACAGCGATTTGCATGGAGTAAGGATAATGGACACGTAGTAAACCGTATTTTGAATGGGAAATTTGTGTCCGTCCACTTCTCGCTCAACGACAAGCACTGCGCTTACCACCTGATGAGTTGCCGCAATGTATAATAGTATTGGTTCGCCAATGTCTGGCGCGGCCAGGAGTGGGTTTGTTGCCAATATGGCTTTTATTTCGTTGAGTCCGGCCGTGGCGGATCCGTCCACTCGAAGTGTTCGGTGCGGAGGAGGCGATAAAGGGGTAATGCCTTTTCTCCCAAGCGGGAGATAAAGCGGCTTAGAGCCGCCACGCATCCAGTTCAATTTTTGTATTTGTTTGAGGTCTGTTGGGGTAGCCAACTGTGACAACGCTCGGATTTTGGCCGGATTAGCTTCAATACCTCTACTGGAGACAATGAATCCCAGGAGCTTTCCTGCTGGTACGCCGAAAACGCATTTTTCCGGATTGAGCTTGATGTCATATGTTCGGAGGTTGTCGAATGTGAGCCTCAAGTCGTCTACTAGAGTTTCGACATGCTTGGTTTTAACGACCACGTCATCCACGTATGCCTCCACTGTTTTGCCGATCTGGTTTGCCAGGCATGTCTGAATCATGCGCTGATATGTTGCACCGGCGTTTTTTAGCCCGAAGGGCATTGTGTTGAAGCAGAATGGGCCGTATGGTGTGATGAATGCGTCGGCTTGTGTCCTGCGTGCATCGATGATTTGATCGATGCGGGGGAGGGGGAAGGGATCCTTTGGGCAGGCCTTGTTAAGGTCCTTAAAATCGACGCACAAGCGCCAGGATTTGTCCTTCTTTGGTACCATCACCAGGTTTGCTAGCCAGTCCGGATGTTTTATGTCTCTGATGAATCCGGCCTCCAATAGCTTGGCTAGTTCCTCTCCCATGGCTTGTCTTTTAGGCTCGGAGAAACGTCGAAGAGCCTGCTTGACTGGCTTGAATCCTTTTAGGATATTTAGGCTGTGTTCAGCCAGCCTGCGTGGGATTCCTGGCATGTCTGAAGGGTGCCAGGCAAAAATGTCCCAGTTCTCGCGTAGGAACTCGTAGTGCGGCGTCACATCCAGGGTTTAATTGTGCCCCGATGGAAGCTGTTTTTGTAGGGTCCGTTGGATGGACTTGGAATTTGACTATTTCGTCCGCCGGCTTAAAGGAGGTGGACTTGGATCTTTTATCGAGTATCACGTCGTCCCTGTTCACCGTGGAGCGCAGGCAGTTAGTTCTTCGGCCGCTAGGGCTTCGGATAGTGCCTCAAGGGCCAGTGCAGCTGTCTTATTTTCGGCGCGGAGTGCTATGTCCGGATCACTAGCAAGAGTGATGATTCCGTTGGGCCCGGCATTTTGAGCTTCATGTACCCGTAATGGGGTATGGCTTGGAAGATTGTAAACGCCTCCCGCCCTAATAGAGCGTGGTATCCGCTGCTGAACGGGGCCACTTGGAATGTAATTTCTTCGGACCTGTAATTATCCGGCGTGCCGAATACCACGTCTAGTGTGATTTTTCCGGCGCAGCGTGCTTCCCGACTGGGGATGATTCCTCTAAAGGTTGTGCTGCTTTGCTTAATGCGGCTCCAGTCTATTTCCATCTTTTGAAGAGTTTCCTCGTAGATGAGTTTAATCCGCTGCCGCCGTCCATGAGTACCTTGGTGAGTCGAAAGCCGTCCACGATTGGACTGAGGACCAGTGCGGCTGGTACTCGGGCTGTTCGGAATTTAGGTTCGTCACTGGCATTGAAGGTAATAGCCGTGTCGCTCCAAGGATTTGTTTCTGCTATGTGGCAGATTTCGGACGTGCTGCGGAGTGTTCGCTTCCGTCTTTTATTTGACGCAAAGGTCTCGAAGACCGTTAAGACCGTACTGTGTCCTCGGGGTGGTGCTCTGTGGTTTTTGGGAGAGTAGATCCTCACCACTTTTGGCCACCTGCCGGAGTATCCAGCATGCTCTAAGGCTGTGCGTTGGTATTCATCCGTTGTACTATGAATTTTGCAGGGTCCGTTGAGCCATCCCTCCAGTACGGTTCCTTGCCCCGTAGAGGGCTTTTGCTTTTTGGTAGTTAACCCAGGTGTATTGTGATAATGCACCCTTTTATTTCGGACTGGGTTTGTATTCAGGGCCGGATTATCCCAAAATTTTATTTCGGTTTTCCAGGCGCTTTCCATCGCACAGTACTTTCGTACTATGGACACCAAGTCGGCAAAGCGTGTAATTTTGCGACGACTTATGGCGTTGAGGATTCCCTTGTCCGTGCAATTATTGCAGAAGAATGAAATTGCGTCTTCCTCGCGGCAGTCCTTTATCCTGTTCTTGACCAGGAGGAATCTGGCCCAGTAATGGTGTACTGTTTCTTCGGGCTCTTGCCTAATTTGGGATAGATCGCGTATGTTTGGGTGGGTGGGTGGAATTGAATCCGAATCCTCACCCGATCTGAGGCTCAGTGGCCAAGGAGTTTCGAACTCGAAAGCTTGGATTCTTGAACGTTTTCTGGTAAATCTAGCCCGCTGCCTGATTCTGGGTTCAGGCTTTGAGTGACGTCCTCCCCTCCGCGGGTATCCGGTTTGGGGGGATCGGGAATCCGGACGTAGCTAGTCCTTAAGATAGATGAAGTTTTGCCGCATTGTTCTTCCACCACTGCAACGTGATGGGTGACCTGGGGAGAGTTAATTTCTCTTAGATCGGGTTTAGGCCCAATCTGATCGTAGTCTGTAGCGACTCCCAGGGCGGCGATGCGATCCAAGAGCTCGTTCAGGGAAGAGAGCTCCATTGGATCTAACTGCTCGGCGAGTTCCGAGTTGATGAAGATTGCTTTCGATGACCCGAGAAGTCATCGTCGGCGCAGCGGCCGAACAGGCGGTCATAAGAAAACCACCTAGCCGGAGAGTTTGGCCGATAGCCAGAGCTCCCTCAGCGATAGTGCCGTCTTTAAAGACGGGACGAGACATCCTTCCTTGTGGCGACGGCACAGCGAACTCTCAATGAAAGCACCAATGTCGGTGTCAAAACCGGCGGATCTCGGGTAGGGGGTCCCGAACTGTGCGTCTAGGCCGGATGGTAACAGGAGGCAAGGGACACGAAGTTTTACCCAGGTTCGGGCCCTCTTGATGGAGGTAAAACCCTACGTCCTGCTTGATTAATATTGAAGATATGGGTGTTACAAGAGTAGATCTACCACGAGATCAGAGAGGCTAAACCCTAGAAGCTAGCCTATGGTATGATTGTATGTTGTGATTGTTGTCCTACGGACTAAAACCCTCCGGTTTATATAGACACCGGAGTGGGTTAGGGTTACACAAGGTCGGTTACAAAGGAGGAGATATCCATACACGTATTTCTTAGCTTGCCTTCCACGCCAAGTAGAGTCCCATCCGGACACGAGACGAAGTCTTCAATCTTGTATCTTCATAGTCTAACAGTCCGGCCAATGGAGATAGTCCGGCTGTCCGGAGACCCCCTAATCCAGGACTCGCTCAGCCTCGTTGATGTGAGACTTTCTCCTTTTTGTCTTCTCCACATAACCCCCTCATTATATTCTATTCCACCCATAGCTATGTCCATGGCTCGCGCTCATATATTGCGTGAAAGTTTATAGGTTTGAGATTACTAAAGTATGAAACAATTGCTTGGCTTGTCATCGGGGTTGTGCATGATGAGAGCATTCTTGTGTGACGAAAATGAAACATGACTAAACTATATGATTTTGTAGGGATGAACTTTCTTTGGCCATGTTATTTTGAGAAGACATAATTGCTTAGTTAGTATGCTTGAAGTATTATCATTTTTATGTCAATATGAACTTTTGTCTTGAATCTTTCGGATCTGAATATTCATACCACAATTAAGAAGAATTACATAAAATTATGCCAAGTAGCACTCCGCATCAAAAATTCTGTTTTTATCATTTACCTACTCGAGGACGAGCAGGAATTAAGCTTGGGGATGCTTGATACGTCTCCAACGTATCTATAATTTTTGATTGCTCCATGCTATATTATCTACTGTTTTGGACATTATTGGGCTTTATTATCCACTTTTATATTATTTTTGGGACTAACCTATTAACCGGAGGCCCAGCCCAGAATTGCTGTTTTTTTGCCTGTTTTAGGGTTTCGAAGAAAAGGAATATCAAACGGAGTCCAAACGGAATGAAACCTTCGGGAACGTGATTTTCTCACCGAATACAACTCAGGAGACTTGGACCCTACGTCAAGCCAATTAACAGGAGGCCACGAGGTAGGGGGCGCGCCTCCCCCCCCCCCAGGCGCGCCCTCCACCCTCGTGGGCCCCCTGTTGTCAAAACCGACGGATCTCGGGTAGGGGGTCCCGAACTGTGCGTCTAAGGCGGACGGTAACAGGAGGCAGGGGACACAATGTTTTACCCAGGTTCGGGCCCTCTTGATGGAGGTAAAACCCTACGTCCTGCTTGATTTATTATTGATGATATGAGTATTACAAGAGTTGATCTACCACGAGATCAGAGAGACTAAACCCTAGAAGCTAGCCTATGGTATGATTGTATGTTGTCCTACGGACTAAAACCCTCCGGTTTATATAGACACCGGAGGGCTAGGGTTACACAAGGTCGGTTACAAAGGAGGAGATATACATATCCGTATTGCCTAGCTTGCCTTCCACGCCAAGTAGAGTCCCATCCGGACACGAGACGAAGTCTTCAATCTTGTATCTTCATAGTCCAACAGTCCGGCCAAAGGATATAATCCGGCTGTCCGGATACCCCCTAATCCAGGACTCCCTCAGTAGCCCCCGAACCAGGCTTCAATGACGATGAGTCCGGCGCGCAGTATTGTCTTCGGCATTGCAAGGCGGGTTCTTCTCCATCTTTCGAATATTTGTAAAGCAGTGTCCGGTCCCATAAATGTTTGGACCTCTTGGCTTCTGTGCCCAATAAGGGCTTTCTCCCACGCGTCGAATGAATACGAGGCGCCAGGGCGTTTTACATTCGCCCCCCTAGCCAGATAAATAAATTGTCTATTAAAGGGATGGGGATCCTTAGATCCGATCCATACCATCCTCCCCCAGCGAGAGTCCATCAGAGCGCGTTCCGGAAAGATCCATTCCAGCATGGCCGACCTCCGCAGCTCCTCCTCCCGCCCCCGAAGCCCTAAGCCCGGTGATTGGGAGAGGTGTTCAGTCCCACACAGTCGTTTAGTCGAACTGCAGACTAAGGGATTTCTCCCTCCGGCGTACATGGTGCCCGTTCGAGCCGGGCTTGCCACCTATAATGGCGGGGAGCAAGCGGAGAGCTTTCCCTGTCCCTCTATGGGGGAACGGGTCTGCCTTGTTCCCTATCTATTAAGGGGACTCGGATTTCCAATTCATCCGTTCCTCCGCGGGCTCCTGGAGTTCTACGGCCTCCAATTACACAATTTCACCCCCGCCTCCATCCTACATATCGCCGGCTATGTGCTCTCTGCGAGTTGTTCCTGGGCTGCGAGGCTCACTTCGAGCTGTGGAAAAGGCTATTTTGCCTCGTCCCTCGCACACAGAGGGGTCACTTTATCAAGTGGGCGGAGCCGAAATATGGCGCATCGCCGATACCGGATACCTGTCCGGTACTCCCGAAGAAGTCACCCGAAGACTGGCCTTCAGAATGGTTTTATATGGAGGACGTTCCCCTTCCGGACCCTGTTCGGCGGGGTCTTCCTGAGTTCAACAATGCTCCTCTGAAGAAACGCCGAAGTTGGCGCCCACGGAGCCCCCAGGTGGAAGACAATGGAGAAGTCCTCTATCTGATGAACCGAATTAAAGCACTGGCTCGATCAGGATTGACAGTAATCGAAGTTATGTCGATTTGCATAATGCGGGGAGTGCAACCACTTCAATATCGTGGGCACCCCTTGTGGTGTTATAACGGGGCGGATGACGCCACCGCTGCGGGCGTAAGGGTCCGGACAATGCTGCCGCTTTAGCGAAAATTCTGTCCGAATTGTTCAAGGGTGAGGAAGAGGAGTTCACCCGCATCAAGCCACGGGATGGATTCTCCATGTACAATCCTCCAAGCTGGGTAAGTTATATCTCCCTGCTCCCATTTTTCCCGCATTCTTTGTCGTAAGTATTCACCTTGCCACTTTGCGGCAGGAACTGCGAAAAGCCATAAAGGAGGTCAGCAGCCCTTCTCCACAACCAGAGGACCCTGACCGGGCCCTCGACTCCGGACTTGAAGAAGATTCGGTTATATTCGTGGAGCTGATAGACCGGCAGTTCTATCAGTTAAGCTGCGACGATGCCATGGTGGCCATTACGGCCGACTATCCCGGACTGCTCCCTGCATCGCACGTAAGAAAAACCAAAAATCCCAACTCCAAAACTAGGATCCCCTTTTAGACACTTCACCCACCATATACACATGGCATTTTTACAGGGAAGGCATTCGGGACGCCCTGCCGAACCCGCAGCAACGCGCCAACAGGAGGCACCGAGGCCGGGTAGGCCAAAAAGGAAGGCGGTCAGGACGGAGACGCCGGCGCAAAGGTATAAAACCCCGCTCCGTGGTTGTCGTCTTTCTCGAAATATAATGACGCCCGTGTTTCTTTAACAGAAAAAACGCTCGCCGGAATATGTCCGGCGATGTTACTAATCACGCTTCCACCAGTCGGCGCCAGGACCGGACATAGAGGCGGAAGCCGATATGGGGCGGGCGCCGGATAATCCCCCTACAGAGGATGCAGATAGATTATCCGCTACAAACTCAGAAGTGGAAAGCGCCATGAATCATAGGCGCCGCCGGGCCGTACTCCGTGACGCTTGTTTCTCACCAGAGGCATTTGATGCCTTCAATTCTGGAGAGGCGTACCTCGAGCTGCTCAAGATGGTCTAGCCAGAGCCACGGATCAGTATGTAAAGGATGTACGGGTAAGTAAATCTGACGATTTATATGTATCAGTAGCCCCTGAGACTTGAAACAGTTAGCAGAACTGATTTAAGGATCATCTTTATTGTGCAGGTTCTTACAGAGAAGAATACTAGGCTGTCACAGGAGCTAGAGGAATGCAAGACCCAACTGCGGGCTGCTGTGGCCGCATTGCAGGAACCGAAAAAGTCACCTGCTGGTAACATTTACTTTAAAGAATGATGGTTACCATATAATGTGCGGCATGGCTGCAGATCTAACAACAGATGTTGCAGATGAATCCGGAGAAAATCCGGAGGACCAGCATGTTATGCGACAGCTAGAGGCTGGCAAACGCGTGCTGACTGAGGTTAGGCGGGAGAAAAACAATCTCCAAGACGCCAATATTAAGCTGAGCGTGGAACTAAAAGACGTTCGGGGCCAGCTTGCAGACTCCGAGAAGGAGAATAAGCGGCTTCGGCGCGGCATTTTCAGTAAGTGCTTGAACGAATCCTTTTAAAGGAGTTCGGCGAAGAAGCCGACTAACACCGTTATGTCTGTAGGTATGCTGACGGGTCGTCCCGCGGAGGAAATGCCCGGGTCTGCGGGTGATCTTCTATCCGAGCTCTCACATCTGCACGAACAAGTTCGGCAGGTGATGCAGGTGTTGCCCAGGCCTTGTGGCGTCCGTCTCCCTGCCAGAGGGCGTTGCAGAGCTTGGAGAAGCTCAAGGAGCACGGCGGCGCTTCCGATTATGGAAGATATCAGCCTGCCGACAGGTGCCAGAGAAGCCTGGGCCATGGTGAAGACGCGGTATACCAAGGCAGACCCAAATCACATGGCCGAGGTCGGACCTGTGGGGCCCGACGGAAAAGAGATCCCCGTTAGCTTAGTTTATGGGCAAGTAGAATTAGCCGCAAAGTATTCCCAACAGGATTGTAGCTAGACCGCCTGTTGGATGGTATAGAAGAGGAATTTAGTCAGTCTGCATGACTATGTAATTAAAAGTGACATGTATAATGCCTTCTAGCCGGATTGTAGATCATTTGTTGGCGGACCTTTTCGCTTCAACCTCGGGACCCGATAGTCCGGAGTGTATCCGAATACCCGCAGTTATATAAGAACCGGGGTATGCGTGGAGACCAGGCGTAGGGGTCATTAGTGCTTGAACAGACAAGTGCCCAACTAGTTATGTTATATTACATGGGTAGTAAGAAACATCTTCCAGGGAGAATAGTTCCGTTAGGGTTCCTTTCCCTGGGTAAGCATGCCCTAAAGTGCATGTCCGGACTGTGATAGGAAATGCAGGAAAAACATCTGGGGCATATATGAAAAATAAAAATCATCTTTTGTTCACCGACTAAATATTCCCTTAAGAACGCTAGCTTTCGGCTTCACCCAGTCTAAGGTACACATCCGGCTGACCCGGCGGTAACAATCTCAGAGGTGCTCCCCTTATGCCCTAGCCTAATTAACGGGAACATAGGGCATAAATACAAGAGCCAGGCAACCCAGCATGGCCAAAACTTAAGTCATATCGATGCATATAATGGTGAAAAAAGGTACATGCGGAAGTATAACACATGTGCTGGGTAGGAAGCCCAGATAAATAATTTAAGCTTCTGTGAAAGAAGCCCCCAGGTATGATGAGCGCGGCTAGCGCATCTATAATGTGCAAGCGAGGCACAAGTTGGCCCTTGAAGGCCTAGAGAAAGAATAAAAGAAAGGAAGAAAGAAAAACAAGACAGATAATGTATATGCAAAAAATGGACAAAGGGAGGGGACGAACATAGAGTCCGGTGCTAGGCGTAGAATCTTCGGAGCCTGGCCGCGTTCCATGGGTTCGGCTCGAGTCGACTAGTCGATGCATCCCGCAGTCGGTACGCTCCACCGGTCAGAACTTGGTCAATAATGAAGGGACCTTCCCATTTGGGCTCGAGCTTGTTCTTTTTCTTATCCGGCAGGCGTAGAACTAGTTCGCCAATGTTATAAGTTTTGGCCCGTACTTCTCTGCTTTGGTATCTGCGAGCCTGTTGCTGATAAAATGCGGAACGGGCTTTGGCTACGTCGCGCTCCTCCTCCAGGGTGTCCAGACTGTCCTGCCGATCGAGCTCGGCTTCTCTTTCTTCGTACATGCGCACTCGAGGTGAGTCATGAATTATGTCACAGGGCAAGACTGCCTCTGCGCGTACCATAAAGAAGGGATTTTTGGGACTAACCTATTAACCGGAGGCCCAGCCCAAATTGCTGCTTTTTTGCCTATTTCAGTGTTTCAAAGAAAAAGAATATCAAACGGAGTCCATACAGAATGAAACCTTCGGGAGCGTGATTTTTTGAACAAACATGATCCAGAGGACTTGGAGTGGACGTCTAGCAACCAACAAGGAAGTGGGGAGCGCCTACCCCCTGGGCGTGCCCTCCACCCTTGTGGGCCCCTCGTGGCTCCACCGACCTACTTCTTCCTCCTATATACACCTATGTACCCTGAAAACATCGAGGAGCACCACTGTCGGTGTCAAAACCGGCGGATCTCGGGTAGGGGGTCCCGAACTGTGTGTCTAAGGCGGATGGTAACAGGAGGCAGGGGACACGATGTTTTACCCAGGTTCGGGCCCTCTTGATGGAGGTAAAACCCTACGTCCTACTTGATTTATTCTTGACAATATGAGTATTACAAGAGTTGATCTACCATGAGATCGAAGAGGCTAAACCCTAGAAGCTAGCCTATGGTATAATTGTATGTTGTCCTACGGACTAAAACCCTCCGGTTTATATAGACACCGGAGGGGGCTAGGGTTACACAAGGTCGGTTACAAAGGAGGAGATATCCATATCCGTACTGCCTAGCTTGCCTTCCACGCCAAGTAGAGTCCTATCCGGACACGGGACGAAGTCTTCAATCCTGTATCTTCATAGTCCAACAGTACGGCCAAAGGATATAGTCCGGCTGTCCGGAGACCCCCTAATCCAGGACTCCCTCTGTAGCCCCTGAACCAGGCTTCAATCACGATGAGTCCGGCGCGCAATGTTTCTTCGGCATTGCAAGGCGGGTTCCTCCTCCGGATACACCACAGAAGAGTTTGAATAAAAGTATAGTGTCCGACCCTGCAAAATAAGTTCCACATACCACCGTAGAGAGAATAATATTTCCACAAATCTAATCTGCTGACACGTTTTGGCAACATGACATCATGCCATGGCTCGGTGATTATTCAAGCCGTTTTTCTTTAACTAGCCCCGCACATAACGCGAGACAGTTTCTTGACATGTCTTGTCAAAGCAGAGATTGTGTCCCCCTTATTACGGGATTCTCATCAATACGGGTGTGGGTAACCCAACCACGCCATCAATGACGGCGCTTGGGGGATAAGCGAGTTTTACCAGGCTAGTGGGGGCGCATAGTTTCGGCCGCCCTTATAAGGGGATAAGGTTTAACCTTTTTCTACCCATGCCTTCTTCCTCCTTGCTCATCCATTCTCATGCACTCGAGCTCCAATGCCCAAGTCCTCATCCTTCTCCTCAACCTTCTCCAAACATGTCCAGAGCGGGAGGCAAGTGTATGGCTTCCTCCGTCACGGAGGGACACATCAAAAGGCCGCGAATATCGCGCATCGGCTGCCCGCTGCAGGGCAGATCGTTCCTACCCCGGAACCTCACGAGAGGGTAGTTTTCCTCCACCACTTCCTCCGCGGACTGGGGTTTCCCCTCCATCCATTCGTCTGCGGTCTTATGTTCTACTACGGGCGGGACTTTCATGATCTGGCCCTGAACTTCATCCTCAACATTTCGACGTTCATCATCATGTGTGAGGCTTTCCTCCGCATCCGGCCCCACTTCGGCCTGTGGCTGAAGACCTTCAATATCAAGCCGAAGGTGGTGGGAGGCCAACAAGCGGAATGCGGTGGAGCCATGGTGGGTCCTTCGTGGAGATCATAAAGGGGTGGCAATCGGCATGGTTCCACATCACCGAGCCGCGCGACACCAACTGGGTGGTGGCCCCCGAGTTTCGATCTGGAATCCCCACGTGGCTTACCTCCTAGAAAGAGAAGGGCCTGTCCTGGGGTTCATCGGTGGAGCTGGACGGACTCCAGAAATGTATCCGGAATATGGAAAGCAAGAAGCTCAAGCTTGTCAACATAGTCCAAGTCATGCTCTTCCGCCGGATCCTCCCGTGTCAACAACGGGATTTCAACTTGTGGGAGTTCGACCCGGCCCAGCACCAGACTCTGAGCGAGCTCTTCGACACGACGCACAAGGACGTACGGAGGGTGCTGTTCAACGGTGCCAAGGTCCCTCCCTCTCTCACCGAGGACCGTGGGCTAAGCGCGTAGCGCCCTGCGAACCCGGTAAGTTTTGTACATCTGGTAGGATTTTTACTTCCCATAGCTTAACCACATGCGGGGTCTGAGCTCTCATGCCTTTGACAGGACTTGGTGGGGGCATTGGAGAAGATCAACTGTCCGGCCCCTCTGCCAGAAGACACTGCAGACGCTCTCCTGACGGAGATGCTGACTCCGGCTCCTTACAAGGTGCCGGAGAAGACCAAGAAGAAGGCCAAGGGAACCCGAAAGAGTTCCCAACACCAGGTGGTATCGGACTCATCGTCCGATGACTCTACGATGAACTCCTCCCACAAAGACGAGGAGGAAGATGAAGATGCTCCCCCTCCACCCGAGGGAGACAAGAAAAGGAAGGCCGCCCCAACCAGGGGGGGGGGGCGAAGGGTCCAAGAAGGGAAGGACTCTCCTTCCGGACTGCTCCACCACTGCCGCCAGAGACGAAGACGAGTGGTTGCTCAAGCCCAAGCCCCTGGCGAAGTCGTAAGTATTCGGATACCAGAGTAACTCATAGCATATCTTTGTCGCAGTGCTTCTCCTAACGCCGAATATGATTATGCAGACCGCCCCAAGCCCATATCGACGTATCTCGTCGGGCGGCTCCTTGGACTCGTCAGATATGGATAGCGATCCACTTCCGACCGCCACCTCCCCTTGCCCTACGGACAATGCCGAGGTGCTTGTCTCAAGAGGCACCGGCGAGGGGAGACAGTCCCGGAGGCGCCTCAAGGCGACCTTCCGGACTCCAGAAGCAGAGGGAGTAAGGCTCCCGAGGGCTCCGAGTTCGGTCTTCAGCCGAATGTTGCGCCGGAACCTCCAGTGGTTCCGGACTCAGGGCAGACGGCCTCCTTCCAAAAGGGGCAAGACGCCCGTGTGGTGACCTCTGTCCATCCAGAGGCACCGGACAATCTGCTGGGAGCGCTTCGCAGCGCTTCCATCGACGAAGAGCACCGCACTATTATGAGTGCGGTGATCCAGAAGGTTCAGTCCGCCAAGAGCGGACTGACTGAAGCCTGTGCCAGCCTTCTAACAGGCTTTGAGGTAAGTATTTGAAATATAGGAAAAATATTACCGCATAGACAGTAGCCCCTGATGCTCTGTTTGGTGTTCAAAAGAAAAGCCGAATAGAGGATCAACTAATATCGCAGGAGTCTAATATAAGTATGTCTATATGCGTATGCAGGCTTCGCTGCTGACCTCTGTGCACTGACTGTGGAGGTCGCCGTACTGAAGCAGGACCTCGAAGGGTCCAAGAAAGAGCTCGGCCTTGCCAAGAGGCAGCTCGAGGAGAACAAAGGTAAGTAATACCTAGTCTATAGATATGTATATATACAAAAAGGATGCGATTGCAAAATGACAGGATCATCTTTAATTTGCCAGGGGCCACGACCGAAGTGGCAACCCTGAAGCAAGCGCTATCCGAGGCCGAAAACAAAGCGCCCAGGAGCGCACCGAGCGGAAAACAAGAGGCACGGGTGGGCGAGGTGCAGCAAGAGCTCCACGCTCTCGTGAGAAGCACGAGGCGTTGGAGCTTGACTTGAAGACGCGAGAGTCCGAGCTTGCCGCGGCCCTTGAGAGTGCAAAGAGGCCAAGGCTGAAGCCCAAAAGGCCCTCCAGGAGATTGATGCGATGAAGAAGATAGCGCGGGTAAGGCATTCATATGCAAAGCAAGCATGTGAAAGTAAATTACTTGTTACTTACCCGAGTCCGGAGCTCTCCAGGAGCATTCGCAGATTTGCCCCGCAGCGTGTCGGATGCCGCACAGTTTTACCAGGCCGAGGAGGGAAGCTCAACGGAGAAGCTGTTCTGGTCTCAGTATACTGGGAACCGAACACCCGATGCCTCTGAGCGACCAGCTGAAGCAACTGGTCGAGCTGCACAAGGCGGCCGAACAGGCCATGAAGGGCTTTATAGTCCGGATGTGGCCTGGCGACGCCCTTCCCAACAGCTACTTCGGCCTGGTGAGGCGGCTTGTGGATGCCTGCCCACGCTGGAAGTCATCAAGCGGTCCGTCTGCATCGAAGGTGCACGCCGGGCTTTCGCCCGTGCGAAGGTGCACTGGGCCAAGATGGACGCCGTGAAGCTGGTGAAGGGAAGGGCCGCCGCAGGGCAAGGAGCATCGCCACCCCGAGATGTACTATGAGGGTGTCCTGAAGGGTGCCCGTCTTGTAGCGACGAGTGTGCGAAAGATGTAATATTTGAATAAACTTGCTCGTGTAATCCTGTATTATGAAAACTTGTTCATATGCGCTATGCAACGCTTGTTTGAATTTAAAATATTACCTTCTGTTCGGCTGTTTATCAAATCTGAGAGATGGCTAGTCGTCGGCTTCTGCCCCCATGCCACGAGTGCTGGGGTGTTCGGGATAAACCTGAGCACTCTTGTTCCCATTTTTGGGTCCTTCGAGGGAGGTGCTCAGCACAACGAACAAGGCAATCAGACTATAATGTTATCACTCTCACTTAGCCATAGAATTCTATAATTTTAAATTTCGGCGAAGCCCCTAGTATTCGGAAGGCCGAATTCGGGGCGCTATACACGCCTTAAGCCGGACAGGGCCGACTCCTCGCTCTAAGCGGCATAGGTCTTTAGGGACTTGAAACCCCTCGAACAGCGACTAGTCTCTCGCCTTATCATGATAGTCAGTTTTAGCTTTCTCTACTGAGGTGCTTAGCCCAGTAGAACCGGGGCACAATCGCAGTAGTTCTCCCAGTGCTACCTTAGCCGATATAGAGGAACGTAAGGTACCAAAACATGGCAGCCGGGCAAACCCAACTATTGACCCAAGACATGATTCAGAGCTGATGCATATAATGCTATAAGTTCGGGGTGCCACACGAAAGTGCGGACTTCTCACGCCGTATTATGGGGTATGCTTAAGCCCCTAGTGTATTGGCCGTACCAGAGTGTACGGGTGCTAGATGTCATGGATGAACATATATATATATATAAAGGAAGAATGCAATAATAGTCTTAATGCTATGCATTGTTTATTCAAAAAGGTGCGTTAAAGAAGAATGATACAAGTAGTGCGATAAGCAAAAAGTAGGACTATTTGACATGTCCCTTCCAATGACAAGCTGAGGAATAGTATTAAAGCAAGTATTTCACTCGTTATCATAATCCACCTGGGAGTTCCATGGTGTGACGTTAGCTTCTGCTCCTTGGTTTGCTGCATCATGTGTTCGGCAATCATGCTGCCGCAGATCTTGAGGAGTTATGCAGTCGCCATGCTCTGCGCACTCGACTAATGTCCGTCAGAGATAAGAGGATTCCAGTGCGAGATCTTGGCCACGCAGAGAGATTTGAAGGGATCGACACGTCCTGCAGAACAGATGGAACGGATGATGGCAGACAGAACATGTGTCTTGCGCTTACCGCGTTTGGAACAAGGGACTCAGAATAGAACGAAGAGCGTAGTCCCTGAGTGTGTATGCGTTCTAGCGTGAATGTGGTAAGTATCGCCACTCTATTGCGGTAGACGAAGGTCTCGTTGAGATCACGAGGTCCGGCCCCCCATGCGCACGCTCTTCGGTGGCTCCATGCGAGAATTTTAGCGATGCGGGACATTGAATCATTGTACTAGTATCGGAAACGGAGTAGTATGCTAGCTGCGAGATATCTATGTCCGACCACTCGTGCCGTGTAGGGAGTGATGGTACCAGAAAGGGACAGGTGCTGAGCATACAGGGTGACGGGGGGATTACTGGCACAATATGCCTATGGCGGAGTCTCAGCGAGCTACGGTCAGGCCCTAGGCTCACAAAGTGCGAATTGATGCAAGCTCGGAAATGCTCTCTGTTGCCGATTACTCTGGGCGCGCTTGAAGGTGTCCGGGTCCTTAATCGCCGAACTAGTGGATTGCCTTAAGAGGCTGCTTTGCGCTTCTGCTGCGAGGGCCGCAGTGTGCTCCTCCGTGCGGAGAGAGCGCTCTGTGTTTCCATTGACTGTGATGACCCCCCGAGGTCCTGGCATCTTGAGCTTGAGATATGCATAATGCGGTACCGCATTGAATCTCGCAAATGCGGTTCGCCCGAGCAGTGCATGGTAGCCACTGCGGAACGGGACTATGTCGAAGATTAACTCTTCGCTTCGGAAGTTATCCGGGGATCCGAAGACCACTTCTAGTGTGACTGAGCCTGTGCAATGGGCCTCTACACCTGGTATGACGCCTTTAAAGGTCGTTTTTGTGGGTTTGATCCTTGAGGGGTCTATACCCATTTTGCGCACTGTGTCCTGATAAAGCAGGTTCAGGCTGCTGCCGCCATCCATAAGGACTCGAGTGAGGTGAAATCCGTCAATGATTGGGTCTAGGACCAGTGCGGCGAATCCGCCATGACGGATACTAGTGGGGTGGTCCCTGCGATCGAAGGTGATCAGACAGGAGGACCATGGGTTGAACTTTGGGGCGACTGGCTCCAACGCATATACGTCCCTGAGCGCACGCTTCCGCTCCCTCTTGGGGATGTGGGTTGCGTATATCATGTTCACCGTCCGCACTTGTGGGGGGAACCTCTTCTGTCCTCCGGTGTTCGGCTGCCGGGGCTCCTCCTCGTCATCGCTATGTGACCCCTTATCTTTGTTTTCGGCATTTAACTTGCCGGCCTGCTTGAACACCCAACAATCCCTGTTGGTGTGGTTGGCTGGCTTGTCGGGGGTGCCGTGTATTTGACACGAGCGATCGAGTATACGGTCCAAACTGGACGGGCCCGGAGTGCTTCTTTTGAATGGCTTTTTCCGCTTGACCGGGTTTAGAGCCTTTGAATCCGGCATTGACTGTCGTATCCTCGGTATTGTCCTGTTAATGCGGCGCTTATGTTTGTTGCGACGTGACCTGCTTGCCGTCCTTGGTATCCGAAGTACCATGGTTCTTTGATATGTTATTGCTTGCGAGCCAAGCCAGCTGTCCTCTCCCGCACAAAAGCGGGTCATGAGTGTCGTGAGGGCTGCCATAGATTTCGGCTTTTCCTGGCCAAGGTGCCGGCGAGCCACTTGTCGCGGATGTTGTGCTTAAAAGCTGCTAGGGCCTCTGCATCCGGACAGTCGACGATTTGATTTTTCTTTGTTAGGAACCGTGTCCAGAATTGCCTGGCCGATTCTCTGGCTGCTGAATTATGTGGCTCAAGTCATCGGCATCTGGTGGTCGCACATAAGTGCCTGAAAGTTGTCGAGGAATGCGGCTTCCAGATCTTCCCAACAGCCAATGGACTCTGCTGGCAAGCTGTTGAGCCAATGCCGAGCTGGTCCTTTGAGTTTGAGTGGGAGGTATTTGATGGCGTGTAGGTCATCACCGCGGGCCATGTGGATGTGCAGGAGGAAATCCTCGATCCATACCGCAGGATCTGTTGTGCCGTCGTATGATTCTATATTTACGGGTTTGAAACCCTCTGGGATTTGATGATCCATTACTTCGTCTGTGAAGCATAAGGGGTGTGCGGCGCCTCTGTACTGGGCTATATCGCGATGCAGCTCAAATGAGTCTTGCCCGCTGTGTTCGGCCCGGCCGGACTTACTTTTACTGTATCCGGCGTGACGATTATCGTCTCGCATAGTGGCGCGCCCTCGTGATCCGTAGATCGATCTTGCATGTTTTGCTTTGTCCTCCAATACGTCTCGCAGGTCTGGCGTATTTCCCCATGCCTTTTTATTTGAATGGCGTCGGGGTGCGGGCTGAGCTTTTGGCTGGAATGCCTCTCTGTCGCGGCCACGAGGTGGCCGATCAGCCGCGTCATACGCCGGATGTAGGTTTCGGTGCTTCCTCCTCCAGTCGGGGTAGCAACCTGCACTTTGGGTAACTCTTGGAGGGGCGTTCGAGTTTATATTCCTCGGCCGCCAGGACTTCAGTCCATCTGTCAGCTAGCAAATCTTGATCAGCTTGAAGCTGCTGCTGCTTTTTCTTAAGGCTATTTGCCGTGGCTATAAGCCGGCGCTTGAAGCGCTCTTGTTCGACGGGATCCTCTGGCACGACGAATTCGTCATCGTCGAGGCTTGCCTCGTCTTCGGAGGGAGGCATGTAATTATCATCCTCCACCTCTCCATCTGCCGCTCTCTCAGGAGGGCTGGCTTCTCCATCCTCCTGCTCTAAATCTTGCTGGAGGGGATTGTTGTTGTCTTCGGCACTTCCGGAGTGCTATTATCTCCGGTGCCGGTATCACCGCTTTTGCCTTGGCGGGACTTAGAGCGGCGCCGCTGACGCCGGCGCTTGGGTTGCTTCTTGGAGGGGTCATCCTCCGCTGTCCCGTCGCTATTGCCTTCTTTGGGTGTGTCCACCATGTATATGTCATATGATGAGGTGGTTGTCCAGTGCCCAGTGGGCAGTGGTTCCTCTTCGCCTCCCGCATCGTCGTCCATACCGTCGATGTCTTCGGAGTCGAAGTCGAGCATGTCGGTTAAGTCATCGACAGTGGCTACTAAGTGGGTGGTGGGTGGGCAGCGAATTTCTTCGTCATCCGCATCCCAATCCTGCCGGACGTAGTTCGGCCAGGACTCTCCTGACAAGGAGAGAGACCTTAATGAGTTCAGTATGTCACCAAAGGGCGAGTGCTGAAAAATATCCGCGGAGGTAAACTCCATGATCGGGGCCCAATTGGATTCGACAGGAACAGGCGCAGGCGGTTTGGAGTTCGTGGCCGGAGAAGGATCCAGCAGTTTGGCAACACGGCTCTCGTGAAGGGTAAGGTCGATATTCGGCTCAATCCCCGCAGAGGATACGGCCTCCGTGGCGGGGTCTATCCACCCGTCCATGGATGGTGCAACTGGCTCCGAATTGAGGGTCGGAGCTGCTGCCGGTGCGATTTCTTGAACACTGTCCGATGGTAGAGCTAAATCGTACTCATCGTGACCGCGTGGCGCACAAGGCAGGGGCTCGAATTCGTCGAAGATCAAGTCTCCGCGGATATCAGCCGTGTAGTTTAAGCTTCCAAACCTGACATGGTGGCCAGGAGTGTAACTTTCGATCTGCTCCAAATGGCCAAGCAAGTTGGCCCGCAGTGCGAAGCCGCCGAACACAAAGATCTGTCCGGGGAGAAAAGTCTCACCCTGGACTGCATCGGTATCGATGATCGTAGGAGCCATCAAGCTTAACAGCGATGACACAGAGGAACTCTCAATGAAAGCACCAATGTCGGTGTCAAAACCGGCGGATCTCTGGTAGGGGGTCCTGAACTGTGCGTCTAAGGCGGATGGTAACAGGAGGCAGGGGACACGATGTTTTACCCAGGTTCAGGCCCTCTTGATGGAGGTAAAACCCTACGTCCTGCTTGATTTATTCTTGACAATATGAGTATTACAAGAGTTGATCTACCACGAGATCGGAGAGGCTAAACCCTAGAAGCTAGCCTATGGTATAATTGTATGTTGTCCTACAGACTAAAACCCTCCAGTTTATATAGACACTGGAGGGGGCTAGGGTTACACAAGGTCGGTTACAAAGGAGGAGATATCCATATCCGTACTGCCTAGCTTGCCTTCCACTCCAAGTAGAGTCCTATCCGGACATGGGACGAAGTCTTCAATCCTGTATCTTCATAGTCCAATAGTCCGGCCAAAGGATATAGTCCGGCTGTCCAGAGACCCCCTAATCGAGGACTCCCTCAACCACGAAAACCTAATTCCACCGCCGCAACCTTCTATACCCATGAGATCCCATCTTGGGGCCTTTTCCGGCGCTCCGCCGGAGGGGGCATTGATCACGGAGGGCTTCTACATCAACACCATAGCCTCTCCGATGATGTGTGAGTAGTTTACCTCAGACCTTCGGGTCCATAGTTATTAGCTAGATGGCTTCTTCTCTCTCTTTGGATCTCTATACAAAGTTCTCCTCGATTCTCTTGGAGATCTATTCGATGTAATCTTCTTTTGCGCTGTGTTTTTCAAGATCCGATGAATTGTGGGTCTATGATCAAGATTATCTATGAACAATATTTGAATCTTCTCTGAATTCTTTTATGTATGATTGGTTATCTTTGCAAGTCTCTTCGAATTATCAGTTTGGTTTGGCCTACTAGATTGATCTTTCTTGCAATGGGAGAAGTGCTTAGCTTTGGGTTCAATCTTGCGGTGCTCGATCCCAGTGACAGTAGAGGAAACGACACGTATTGTATTGTTGCCATCGAGGATAAAAAGATGGGGTTTATATCATATTGCATGAGTTTATCCCTCTACATGATGTCATATTGCTTAAAGCGTTACTCCGTTCTTATGATCTTAATACTCTAGATGTATGCTGGAAGCGGTCGATGTGTGGAGTAATACTAGTAGATGCAGGAAGGAGTCGGTCTACTTGACATGGACGTGATGCCTCTATACATGATCATACCTAGATATTCTCATAACTATGCTCAATTCTATCAATTGTTCGACAGTAATTTGTTCACCCACTGTAATACTTATGCTATCTTGCGAGAAGCCACTAGTGAAACCTATGGCCCCCGGGTCTATTTTCCATCATACAAGCTTCCAATCTATTTTATTTTGCAATATTTACTTTCAATTTATATCATAAAAATACCAAAAATATTTATCTTATTGTTATTATCTCTATCAGACCTCACTCTTGCAAGTGGCTGTGAAGGGATTGACAACCCCTTTATCGCGTTGGTTGCGAGGTTCTTATTTGTTTGTGTAGGTACGAGGTGACTCGCGTGTGGTCTCCTACTAGATTGATAGCATGGTTCTCAAAAGCTGAGGGAAATACTTAGGCTGCTTTGTTGCATCACCCTTTTGTTGGAAATATGCCCTAGAGGCAATAATAAAATGGTTACTATTATATTTCTTTGTTCATGATAATTGTCTATTGTTCATGCTATAATTGTGTTATCCGGAAATCGGAATACATGTGTGAACACATAGACCACAACACGTCCCTAGTGAGCCTCTAGTTGACTAGCTCGTTGATCCAAACATAGTCATGGTTTCCTGACTATGGACATTGGATGTCATTGATAACGGGATCACATCATTAGGAGAATGATGTGATGGACAAGACCCAATCCTAAGCTTAGCTCAAAGATCGTGTAGTTCGTTTGCTGTAGCTTTTCTGAATGTCAAGTATCATTTCCTTAGACCATGAGATTGTGCAACTCCCGGATACCGTAGGAGTGCCTTGGGTGTGCCAAACGTCACAACGTAACTGGGTGACTATAAAGGTTCATTACAGGTATCTCCGAAAGTGTCTGTTGGGTTGGCATGAATCGAGATTGGGATTTGTCACTTCGTATGACGGAGAGGTATCTCTGGGCCCACTCGGATATGCATCATCATAATGAGCTCAATGTGATCAAGTGGTTGATCACGGGATCATGCATTACGGTACGAGTAAAGTGACTTGCCGGTGACGAGACTGAACAAGGTATTGGGATACCGACGATCGAGTCTCGGGCAAGTAACGTACCGATTGACAAAGGGAATTGTATACGGATTGATTGAATCCTCGACATCATGGTTCATCTGATGAGATCATCGTGGAGCATGTGGGAGCCAACATGGGTATCCAGATCCCGCTGTTGGTTATTGACCGGAGAGGCTTCTCGGTCATGTCTGCATGTCTCCCGAACCCGTAGGGTCTACACACTTAAGGTTCGGTGACGCTAGGGTTGTAGAGATATTAGCACACGGTAACCCAAAAGTTGTTCGGTGTCCCGATGAGATCCCGGACGTCACGAGGAGTTCCGGAATGGTCCGGAGGTAAATATTTATATATAGGAAGTCCAGTTTCGGCCATCCGGAAGGTTTCGGGGGTCACCGGTATTGTACCGGGACCACCGGAACGGTCCCGGGGTTCCACCGGGTGGGGACACCTATCCCGGAGGGCCCCATGAGCTGAAGTGGGAGGGGAACCAGCCCCTAGTGGGATGCTTCCCCCCCCCTTGGGCCTCCCCCTACGCCTAGGGTTAGAAACCCTAGGGGTGGGGGCGCCACCCTTGCCTTGGGGGGCAACGCACCCCCTTGGCCGCCGCCCCCCTAGGAGATTGGATCTCCTAGGGCCGGCGCCCCCCCTAGGCACCCTATATATAGTGGGGGGAGGGAGGGCTGCGCACCCAAGCCCCTGGTCTCTCCCTCTCCCTCCCGTGACACTCCTCCATCTCCCTTGCGCTTGACGAAGCCCTGCTGAGATCACCGTTGCTTCCACCACCACGCCGTCGTGCTGTTGGATCTTCATCAACCTCTCCTTCCCCCTTGTTGGATCAAGTTGGAGGAGACGTCTTCCCAACCGTACGTGTGTTGAACGCGGAGGTGCTGTCCGTTCGGCACTTGGTCATCGGTGATTTGAATCACGTCGAGTACGACTCCATCAACCCCGTTCTCTTGAACGCTTTCGCTCATGATCTACAAGGGTATGTAGATGCACTCCTCTCTCCCTCGTTGCTAGATGACTTCATAGATGGATCTTGGTGATGCATAGAAATTTTTAAAATTCTGCTACGTTCCCCAACAGTGGCATCATGAGCTAGGTCTATGCGTAGTTACTATGCACGAGTAGAACACAAAGTAGTTGTGGGCGTCGATATTGTCAATTTGCTTGCCGTTACTAGTCTTATCTTGATTCGGCGGCATCGTGGGATGAAGCGGCCCGGACCAACCTTACATGTACGCTTACGTGAGACCGGTTCCACCGACTGACATGCACTAGTTGCATAAGGTGGCTGGCGGGTGTCTGTCTCTCCCACTTTAGTCGGATCGGATTCGATGAACAGGGTCCTTATGAAGGGTAAATAGAAATTAGCAATTCACGTTGTGGTTTTGGCGTAGGTAAGAAACGTTCTTGCCAGAAACCTATAGCAGCCACGTAAAGAACTTGCAACAACAATTAGAGGACGTCTAACTTGTTTTTGCAGCAAGTGTTTTGTGATGTGATATGGCCAAAGGTTGTGATGAATGATGAATGATATATGTGATGTATGAGATTGATCATGTTCTTGTAATAGGAATCACGACTTGCATGTCGATGAGTATGACAACCGGCAGGAGCCATAGGAGTTGTCTTTATTTTTTGTATGACCTGCGTGTCATTGAGAAATGCCATGTAAATTACTTTACTTTATTGCTAAACGTGTTAGCCATAGTAGTAGAAGTAATAGTTGGCGAGCAACTTCATGGAGACACGATGATGGAGATCATGATCATGGTGTCATGCCGGTGACAAGATGATCATGGAGCCCCAAGATGGAGATCAAAGGAGCTATATGATATTGGCCATATCATGTCACTATTATTTGATTGCATGTGATGTTTATCATGTTTTTGCATCTTGTTTACTTAGAACGATGGTAGTAAATAAGATGATTCCTCATAATAATTTCAAGAAAGTGTTCCCCCTAACTGTGCGCCGTTGCGACAGTTCGTTGTTTCGAAGCACCACGTGATGATCGGGTGTGATAGATTCCAACATTCACATACAACGGGTGTAAGACAGATTTACACACGCAATACACTTAGGTTGACTTGACGAGCCTAGCATGTACAGACATGGCCTCGGAACACAGAAGACCAAAAGGTCGAGCATGAGTCGTATAGAAGATACGATCAACATGAAGATGTTCACCGATGTTGACTAGTCCGTCTCACGTGATGATCGGACACGGCCTAGTCAACTCGGATCATGTTATACTTAGATGACTGGAGGGATGTCTATCTAAGTGGGAGTTCATTGAATAGTTTGATTAGATGAACTTAATTATCATGAACTTAGTCTAAAATCTTTACAATATGTCTTGTAGATCAAATGGCCAATGTTGTCCTCAACTTCAATGCGTTCCTAGAGAAAACCAAGCTGAAAGACGATGGCAGCAACTATACGGACTGGGTCCGGAACCTGAGGATCATCCTCATAGCTGCCAAGAAAGATTATGTCCTAGAAGCACCGCTAGGTGATGCACCCGTCCCACAGAACCAAGACGTTATGAACGCTTGGCAGACCCGTGCTGATGATTACTCCCTCGTTCGGTGCGGCATGCTTTATAGCCTAGAACCGGGGCTCCAAAAGCGTTTTGAGCGACACGGAGCATATGAGATGTTCGAAGAGCTGAAAATGGTTTTCCAAGCTCATGCCCGGGTCGAGAGATATGAAGTCTCCGACAAGTTCTTCAGCTGTAAGATGGAGGAAAATAGTTCTGTAAGTGAGCACATACTCAAAATGTCTGGGTTGCATAACCGCTTGACTCAGCTGGGAGTTAATCTCCCGGATGACGCGGTCATTGACAGAATCCTTCAGTCGCTTCCACCGAGCTACAAGAGCTTTGTGATGAACTTCAATATGCAGGGGATGGAAAAAACCATTCCTGAAGTATTTGCAATGCTGAAATCAGCGGAGGTAGAAGTCAAAAAGGAACATCAAGTGTTGATGGTGAATAAAACCACTAAGTTCAAGAAAGGCAAGGGTAAGAAGAACTTCAAGAAGGACGGCAAGGGAGTTGCCGCACCCGGTAAGCAAGCTGCCGGGAAGAAGCCAAAGAATGGACCCAAGCCCGAGACTGAGTGTTTTTATTGCAAGGGAAGTGGTCACTGGAAGCGGAACTGCCCCAAATACTTAGCGGACAAGAAGGCCGGCATCACAAAAGGTATATGTGATATACATGTAATTGATGTGTACCTTACCAGTACTCGTAGTAGCTCCTGGGTATTTGATACCGGTGCGGTTGCTCACATATGTAACTCAAAGCAGGAGCTGCGGAATAAGCGGAGACTAGCGAAGGACGAGGTGACGATGCGCGTCGGGAATGGTTCCAAGGTCGATGTGATCGCCGTCGGCACGCTACCTCTACATTTACCTACGGATTAGTTGAAAACCTCAAATAATTGTTATTTAGTGCCAGCTTTGAGCATGAACATTGTATCAGGATCTCGTTTAATTCGAGATGGCTACTCATTTAAATCCGAGAATAATGGTTGTTCTATTTATATGAGAGATATGTTTTATGGTCATGCTCCGTGGTGAATGGTTTATTCTTAATGAATCTCGAGCGTAATGTTACACATATTCATAGTGTGAATACCAAAAGATGTAAGGTTGATAATGATAGTCCCACATACTTGTGGCACTGCCGCCTTGGTCACATAGGTGTCAAACGCATGAAGAAGCTCCATGCAGATGGACTTTTGGAGTCTCTTGATTACGAATCATTTGACACGTGCGAACCATGCCTCATGGGTAAAATGACCAAGACTCCGTTCTCAGGAACAATGGAGCGAGCAACCAACTTATTGGAAATCATACATACTGATGTGTGCGGTCCAATGAGTGTTGAGGCTCGCGGTGGCTATCGTTATGTTCTCACCCTCACTGATGACTTGAGTAGATATGGGTATGTCTACTTAATGAAACACAAGTCTGAGACCTTTGAAAAGTTCAAGGAATTTCAGAGTGAGGTTGAGAATCAACGTGACAGGAAAATCAAGTTCTTGCGATCAGATCGTGGGGAGAATACTTGAGTCACGAATTTGGCACACACTTAAGAAAATGTGGAATAGTTTCACAACTCACGCCGCCTGGAACACCTCAGCGTAATGGTGTGTCCGAACGTCGTAATCGCACTCTATTGGATATGGTGCGATCTATGATGTCTCTTACCGATCTACCGCTATCATTTTGGGGCTATGCTTTAGAGACTGCCGCATTCACTTTAAATAGGGCTCCATCGAAATCCGTTGAGACGACACCGTATGAATTATGGTTTGGGAAGAAACCTAAGTTGTCGTTTCTAAAAGTTTGGGGATGCGATGCTTATGTCAAGAAACTTCAACCTGAAAAGCTCGAACCCAAATCGGAAAAATGCGTCTTCATAGGATACCCTAAAGAAACTATTGGGTATACCTTCTACCTCAGATCCGAAGGCAAGATCTTTGTTGCCAAGAATGGGTCCTTTCTAGAGAAAGAGTTTCTCTCGAAAGAAATAAGTGGGAGGAAAGTAGAACTTGATGAAGTATTACCTCTTGAACCGGTAAGTGGCGCAGCTCAAGAAAATGTTCCTGAGGTGCCTGCACCGACTAGAGAGGAAGTTAATGATGATGATCATGAAACTTCAGATCAAGTTGCTACTGAACTTCGTAGGTCCACAAGGACACGTTCCGCACCAGAGTGGTACGGCAACCCTGTCTTGGAAATCATGTTGTTAGACAACGGTGAACCTTCGAACTATGAAGAAGCGATGGCGGGCCCGGATTCCGACAAATGGCTGGAAGCCATGAAATCCGAGATAGGATCCATGTATGAAAACGAAGTATGGACTTTGACTGACTTGCCCGTGTGATCGGCGAGCCATAGAAAATAAATGGATCTTTAAGAAGAAGACAGACGCGGATGGTAATGTGACCATCTATAAAGCTCGGCTTGTCGCTAAGGGTTATCGACAAGTTCAAGGGGTTGACTACGATGAGACTTTCTCACCCGTAGCGAAGCTGAAGTCCGTCCGAATCATGTTAGCAATTGCCGCATTCTATGATTATGAGATATGGCAAATGGACGTCAAAACGGCATTCCTTAATGGTTTCCTTAAGGAAGAATTGTATATGATGCAGCCGGAAGGTTTTGTCGATCCTAAGAATGCTGACAAGGTGTGCAAGCTCCAACGCTCGATTTATGGGCTGGTGCAAGCATCTCAGGAGTTGGAACATTCGTTTTGATGAGATGATCAAAGCGTTTGGGTTTATGCAGACTTATGGAGAAGCCTGCATTTTACAAGAAAGTGAGTGGGAGCTCTTGTAGTCATTTCTCATATTGTATGTGGATGACATACTGTGATGGGAAAATGATAGATTCTTGGAAAGCATAAAGCCTACTTGAACAAGTGTTTTTCAATTGAAGGAACCTTGGAGAAGCTGCTTATATATTAGGCATCAAGATCTATAGAGATAGATCGAGACGCCTCATTGGTCTTTCACAAGTACGTACCTTGGACAAGATATGAAGAAGTTCAAAATGGATTAGTCAGAAGGGGTTCTTGCCTGTATTGCAAGGTACGAGGATTGAGCACGGCTCAATGCCCGACCACGGCAGAAGATAGAGAAAAGATGAGTGTCGTCCCCTATTCCTCGGCCATAGGGTCTATCATGTATGCTATGCTGTGTACCAGACCTGATGTAAACCTTGCCGTAAGTTTGGTAGGAAGGTACCAAAGTAATCCCGGCATGGAACACTGGACAGACGGTCAAGAATATCCTGAAGTACCTGAAAGGACTAAGGATATGTTTCTCGTTTATGGAGGTGACGAAGAGCTCGTCATAAAGGGTTACGTCGATGCTAGCTTCGACACAGATCTGGATGACTCTAAGTCACAAACCGGATACGTGTATATTTTGAATGGTGGGGCAGTAAGCTGGTGCAGTTGCAAGCAAAGCGTTGTGGCGGGATCTACATGTGAAGCGGAGTACATGGCAGCCTCGGAGGCAGCACAAGAAGCAGTCTGGGTGAAGGAGTTCATTACCGACCTAGGAGTCATACCCAATGCGTCGGGCCCGATGACTCTCTTCTGTGACAACACTGGAGCTATTGCCCTTGCCAAGGAGCCCAGGTTTCACAGGAAGACCAGGCATATCAAGCGTCGCTTCAACTCCATTCGTGAAAGTGTTCAAAATGGAGACATAGAGATTTGTAAAGTACATACGGACCTGAATGTGGCAGATCCGTTGACTAAACCTCTCCCTAGAGCAAAACATGATCAACACCAGAACTGCATGGGTGTTCGATTCATCACAATGTAACTAGAACATTGACTCTAGTGCAAGTGGGAGACTGTTGGAAATATGCCCTAGAGGCAATAATAAAATGGTTATTATTATATTTCTTTGTTCATGATAATTGTCTATTGTTCATGCTATAATTGTGTTATCCGGAAATCGTAATACATGTGTGAATACATAGACCACAACAAGTCCCTAGTGAGCCTCTAGTTGACTAGCTCGTTGATCAAAAGATAGTCATGGTTTCCTGACTATGGACATTGGATGTCATTGATAACGGGATCACATCATTAGGAGAATGATGTGATGGACAAGACCCAATCCTAAGCATAGCTCAAAGATCGTGTAGTTCGTTTGCTGTAGCTTTTCCGAATGTCAAGTATCATTTCCTTAGACCATGAGATTGTGCAACTCCCGGATACCGTAGGAGTGCTTTGGGTGTGCCAAACGTCACAACGTAACTGGGTGACTATAAAGGTACACTACAGGTATCTCCGAAAGTGTCTGTTGGGTTGGCACGAATCGAGACTGGGATTTGTCACTCCGTATGACGGAGAGGTATCTCTGGGCCCACTCGGTAATGCATCATCATAATGAGCTCAATGTGACCAAGTGGTTGATCACGGGATCATGCATTACGGTACGAGTAAAGTGACTTGCCGGTAACGAGATTGAACGAGGTATTGGGATACCGACGATCGAGTCTCGGGCAAGTAACGTACCGATTGACAAAGGGAATTGTATATGGATTGATTGAATCCTCGACATCGTGGTTCATCCGATGAGATCATCGAGGAGCATGTGGGAGCCAACATGGGTATCCAGATCCCGCTGTTGGTTATTGACTGGAGAGTCGTCTCGGTCATGTCTGCGTGTCTCCCGAACCCGTAGGGTCTACACACTTAAGGTTCGGTGACGCTAGGGTTGTTGAGATATTAGCATACGGTAACCCGAAAGTTGTTCGGAGTCCCGGATGAGATCCCGGACGTCACGAGGAGTTCCGGAATGGTCCGGAGGTGAAGATTTATATATAGGAAGTCAAGTTTCGGCCATCGGGAAAGTTTCGGGGGTAATCGGTATTGTACCGGGACCACCGGAAGGGTCCCGGGGTCCACCGGGTGGGGCCACCTATCCCGGAGGGCCCCATGGGCTGAAGTGGGAGGGGAACCAGCCCCTAGTGGGCTGGTGCGCCCCCCTTGGCCTCCCCCTGCGCCTAGGGTTGGAAACCCTAGGGGTGGGGGGCGCCACCCTTGCCTTGGGGGGCAAGGCACCCCCTTGGCCGCCGCCCCCCTAGGAGATTGGATCTCCTAGGGCCGGCGCCCCCCCTAGGGCCTATATATAGTGGGGGGAGGGAGGGCAGCCGCACCCAGCCCCTGGCCTCTCCCTCTCCCTCCCGTGACACTCCTCCGTCTCCCTGCGCTTGGCGAAGCCCTGCCGAGATCACCGTTGCTTCCACCACCACGCCGTCGTGCTGCTGGATCTTCATCAACCTCTCCTTCCCCCTTGCTGGATCAAGAAGGAGGAGACGTCTTCCCAACCGTACGTGTGTTGAACGCGGAGGTGCTGTCCGTTCGGCACTTGGTCATCGGTGATTTGGATCACGACGAGTACGACTCCATCAACCCCGTTCTCTTGAACGCTTCCGCGCGCGATCTACAAGGGTATGTAGATGCACTCCTCTCTCCCTCGTTGCTAGATGACTCCATAGATTGATCTTGGTGATGCGTAGAAAATTTTAAAATTCTGCTACGTCCCCTAAAACAGCCGGACTATCTCCATTGGGCCGGACTGTAGACTATGAAGATACAAGATTGAAGACTTCATCTCGTGTCCGGATGGACTCTACTTGGCATGGAAGGCAAGCTAGGCAATACGTATATGGATATCTCCTCCTTTGTAACCGACCTTGTGTAACCCTAACCCTCTCTGGTGTCTATATAAACCGGAGGGCTTTAGTCCGTAGGACAACAATCACAACATACAATCATACCGTAGGCTAGCTTCTAGGGTTTAGCCTCTCTGATCTCGTGGTAGATCTACTCTTGTAACACCCATATCATCAATATCAATCAAGCAGGACGTAGGGTTTTACCTCCATCAAGAGGGCCCGAACCTGGGTAAAACTTCGTGTCCCTTGCCTCCTGTTACCATCCGGCCTAGACGCACAGTTCGGGACCCCCTACCCGAGATCCGCCGGTTTTGACACCGACATTGGTGCTTTCATTGAGAGTTCCGCTGTGCCGTCGCCACAAGGAAGGATGTCTCATCCCGTCTTTAAAGACGGCACTATCGCTGAGGGAGCTTTGGCTATCGGCCAAACTCTCCGACTAGGTGGTTTTCTTATGACCACCTATTCGGCCGCTGCGCCAACGATGACTTCTCGGGTCATCGAAAGCAATCTTCACATCAACTCGAAACTCGCCGAGCAGTTAGATCCAATGGAGCTCTCTTCCCTGAACGAGCTCTTGAATCGTATCGCCGCCCTGGGAGTCGCTACAGACTACGATCAGATTGGGCCTAAACCCGATCTAAGAGAAATTAACTCTCCCCAGGTCACCCACCATGTTGCAGTGGTGGAAGAACAATGCGGCAAAACTTCATCTATCTTAAGGACTAGCTACGTCCGGATTCCCGATCCCCCCAAACCGGATACCCGCGGAGGGGAGGACGTCACTCAAAGCCTGAACCCAGAATCAGGCAGCGGGCTAGATTTACCAGAAAACGTTCAAGAATCCAAGCTTTCGAGTTCGGAAACTCCTTGGCCACTGAACCTCAGATCGGGTGAGGATTCGGATTCAATTCCACCCACCCACCCAAACATACGCGATCTATCCCAAATTAGGCAAGAGCCCGAAGAAACAGTACACCATTACTGGGCCAGATTCCTCCTGGTCAAGAACAGGATAAAGGACTGCCGCGAAGAAGATGCAATTTCATTCTTCTGCAATAATTGCACGGACAAGGGAATCCTCAACGCCATAAGTCGTCGCGAAATTACACGTTTTGCCGACTTGGTGTCCATAGTGCGAAAGTACTGTGCGATGGAAAGCGCCTGGAAAACCGAAATAAAATTTTGGGATAATCCGGCCCTGAATACAAACCCAGTCCGAAATAAAAGGGTGCATTATCACAATACACCTGGGTTAACTACCAAAAAGCAAAATCCCTCTACGGGGCAAGGAACCGTACTGGAGGGATGGCCCAACGGACCCTGCAAAATTCATAGTACAACGGATGCGATACCAACACACAGCCTTAGAGCATGCTGGATACTCCGGTAGGTGGCCAAAAGTGGTGAGGATCTACTCCTCCCAAAAACCAAAGAGCACCACCCGAGGACAACAGTACGGTCTTAACGGTCTTCGAGACCTTTGCGTCAAATAAAAGACGGAAGCGAACACTCCGCATCACGTCTGAAATCTGCCACATAGCAGAAACAAATCCTTGGAGCGACACGGCTATTACCTTCAATGCCAGTGACGAACCTAAATTCCGAACAGCCCGAGTACCAGCCGCACTGGTCCTCAGTCCAATCGTGGACGGCTTTCGACTCACCACGGTACTCATGGACGGCGGCAGCGGATTAAACCTCATCTACGAGGAAACTCTTCAAAAGATGGAAATAGACTGGAGCCGCATTAAGCAAAGCAGCACAACCTTTAGAGGAATAATCCCCAGTCGAGAAGCACGCTGCCCGAAAAAACCACACTAGACGTGGTATTCGGCACGCCGGATAATTACAGGTCTGAAGAAATTACATTCCAAGTGGCCCCGTTCAGCAGCGGATACCACGCTCTATTAGGGCAGGAGGCATTCACAATCTTCCAAGCCATACCCCATTATGGGTACATGAAGCTCAAAATGCCCGGGCCCAACGGAATCATCACTCTCGTTAGTGATCCGGACATAGCACTCCGCGCCGAAAATAAGACAGCTGCACTGGCCCTTGAGGCACTATCCGAAGCCCTAGCGGCCGAAGAACTAACTGCGCTGCGCTCCACGGTAAACAGGGACGACGTGATACTCGATAAAAGATCCAAGTCCACCTCCTTTAAGCCGGCGGACAAAATAGTCAAATTCCAAGTCCATCCAACGGACCCTACAAAAACAGCTTCCATCGGGGCACAATTAAACTCCGATGTTGATGCCGCACTGCGAGAGTTCCTACGCGAGAACTGGGATGTTTTGCCTGGCACCCTTCAGACATGCCAGGAATCCCACGCAGGCTGGCTGAACACAGCCTAAATATCATAAAAGGGTTCAAGCCAGTCAAGCAGGCTCTTCGACGTTTCTCCAAGCCTAAAAGACAAGCCATGGGAGAGGAACTAGCCAAGCTATTGGAGGCCGGATTCATCAGAGACATAAAACATCCGGACTGGCTAGCAAACTTGGTGATGGTACCAAAGAAGGACAAATCCTGGCGCTTGTGCGTCGATTTTAAGGACCTTAACAAGGCCTGCCCAAAGGATCCCTTCCCCCTCCCCCGCATCGATCAAATCATCGATGCCATCGCAGGACACGATTCATTGTGTTTCCTCGATGCATACTCCGGCTACCACCAAATCAAAATGGCAGAGCCAGACCAAGCCGCAACGGCATTCATCACACCACACGGCCCATTCTGCTTCAACACAATGCCCTTCGGGCTAAAAAACGCCGGTGCAACATATCAGCGCATGATTCAGACATGCCTGGCAAACCAGATCGGCAAAAAAATGGAGGCATACGTGGATGACGTGGTCATTAAAACCAAGCATGTCGAAACTCTAGTAGACGAGTTGAGGCTCACATTCAACAACCTCCGAACATATGACATCAAGCTCAATCCGGAAAAATGCGTCTTCGGCGTACCAGCAGGAAAGCTCCTGGGATTCATTGTCTCCAGTAGAGGCATTGAAGCTAATCCGGCCAAAATCCGAGCGTTGTCACAGTTGGCTACCCCAACAGACCTCAAACAAATACAAAAACTAACTGGATGCGTGGGGGCTCTAAGCCGCTTTATCTCCCGTTTGGGAGAAAATGCATTACCCCTTTATCGCCTCCTCCGGCGTACGGAACACTTCGAGTGGACGGACGCCGCCACGGCCGGACTCAACAAAATAAAAGCCATGTTGGCAACAAACCCAGTCCTGGCCGCGCCAAGCATTGGCGAACCAATGCTATTATACATTGCGGCAACTCATCAAGTGGTAAGCGTAGTGCTTGTCGTCGAGCGAGAAGTGGACGGACACAAATTTCCCATTCAAAAGCTGGTTTACTACATGTCCACTGTCCTTACTCCATGCAAATCGCGGTACTCGCATTATCAAAAGATAGCGTACGCGGTATTTATGGCATCCAGGAAGCTGCGACACTACTTTCAAGAGTGTTCGATTACGGTAGCCTCGGAAGTACCACTTAATGATATTATAAACAACCGCGACGCGACGGGTCGGATTGCCAAATGGGCCATTGAGCTCCTCCCGTTCGACATAACTTAGAAGCCACGGCGAGATATTAAATCGCAAGTTTTGGCTGACTTCGTCGCTGAATGGACGGAAGCCGAACTCCTTAAAGAGTACAGCACATATTCAAACTGGATCATGCACTTCGACAGCTCCAAAATGTTGGCTGGCCTGGGGGCCGGCGTCGTTTTGACGTCCCCAACAGGAGACACGGTTCAATACATACTGCAGATAATGTATACGGACTCCAACAATGCAGCCGAATACGAGGCCCTTCTACATGGTCTCCGGATGGCAGTATCCATGGGCATTCAACGCCTAGAGGTGCGCGGGGATTCAAACCTTGCAATATCCTAAATAAATGGAGACTTTGATGCCAAGGATCCAAAAATGGACGCTTATCGCAATGCCGTCCTAAAAATGTCAGCCCGGTTCGAGGGGCTCGAATTTCACCATGTGGCTCGGGAAAACAATCAGGCGGCAGATATCCTCGCCCGCATTGGCGCAAAACGCGACGCGGTCCCTCCCAACATTTTTCTGGAAAGGCTTTTCAAGCCATCCGTAGCATGGGAAGGGGACACCGGTAACAACAGTCCGGACCCGGCCAAAATACCCGATACCGAACTCTCTGACACAATCGGAGGCTCCGCCACCGAAATAACACAATCAGCCCACGAAATAATGGCTATTATTGCCCTGTGGACAGAACCATTCCTGGCCTACTTAGCTAGACAGGAACTCCCGGAGGACCAAAATGAGGCACGCTGCATGGTGCGGCGATCAAAGGCCTACAGGGTCCACGAGGGAGAATTGTACAAGAAAAGCGCTACCGGAGTCCTTCAACGGTGCATCTCCGAAGAGGAAGGGCGGAACCTTTTGGCAGAAATTCATGCCGGATTCGGCGGTCATCACGCCGCAGCCCGGGATCTTGTGAGCAAGGCCTTCCGTACAGGATTCTATTGGCCAACGGCCCGGGCAGACGCACAGGACTTAGTCCAGCGTTGCGCCGGTTGCCAGCTCTTTGCAAATCAAAGCCATATGCCACCCACCGCCCTCCGAACAATCCCCATCACATGGCCCTTTGCGGTCTGGGGGCTTGACATGGTTGGACCCCTTAAAGGTGGAACCCACAAGAAAAAATACTTATTGGTCATGGTGGATAAATTCACCAAATGGATAGAGGCCAAACCGGTTAAAACAACCGAATCTGGACCGGTGATAGATTTCATATCCGGGGTTGTACATCGCTACGGCGTCCCCCACAGCATCATCACTGATAACGGCACAAACTTCACGGCCGACGAGGTAAAACTTTGGTGCAGCAAAATGGGCATCAAGCTCGATTATGCTTCAGTCTACCATCTGCAAACCAACGGTCAAGTCGAACGAGCAAATGGTCTTATAATGAGCGGCATTAAACCCAGACTAGTGTGTTCCTTAACAGAGTCTGACACACACTGGGTAGAGGAGCTCGACTCCGTACTCTGGGGGCTGCGGACCACGCCGAATCGTAGTACCGGATACACACCATTTTTTATGGTGTACGACGCAGAGGCAGTCCTGCCCTGTGACATAATTCATGACTCACCTCGAGTGCGCATGTATGAAGAAAGAGAAGCCGAGCTCGATCGGCAGGACAGTCTGGACACCTTGGATGAAGAGCGCGACGTAGCCAAAGCCCATTCCGCATTTTACCAGCAACAGGCCTGTAGATACCAAAGCAGAGAAGTACGAGCCAAAACTTATAACGTTGGCGAACTAGTTCTCCGGCTGCCGGATAAGAAAAAGAACAAGCTAGAGCCCAAATGGGAAGGTCCCTTCGTCATCGATCAAGTTCTGACCGGCGGAGCGTACCGACCGCGGGATGCATCGACTAGTCGACTCGAGCCGAACCTATGGAACGCAGCCAGGCTCCGAAGATTCTACGCCTAGCACTGGACTTTATGTTAGTCCCTTCCCTTTGTCCATTTTCTGCATATGCGTCGTCTATCTTGTTTCCCTTTCTTTCTTTTATTTTTCTAGGCCTTCAAGGGTCACCTTGTGCCTCACTTGTACACTACAGAGGTGCTAGCTGCACTATCTACACCTGGGGGCTTCTTTCACAGAAGCTTAAATTATTTACCTAGGCATCACGCCCAACACATGCGTTATACTTCCGCATGTACCTTTTTTCACCATTATATGCATTGATATGACTTAAGTTTTGGCCAAGCTGGGTTGCCTGGCTCTTGTATTTATGCCATACGTTCCCGTTAATTCGGCTAGGGCATAAGGGGAGCACCTCTGCGATTGTTACCGCCGGGTCAGCCGGACGTGTACCTCAGACTGGGTGAAGCCGAAAGCTAGCGTTCTTAAGAGAATATTCGGTCGGTGAACAAAAGATGACTTTTATTTATTAACCATATCTTCCCCCAGACATTTTTACTGCGCTTCTTGTCGCAGCCCGGACATGCACTTTAGGGCATGCCTACCCAGGGAAAGGAACCCTTAACGGAACTATTCTCTCTGGAAGATGTTTCTTACTACCCATGTAATATAACATAACTAGTTGGGCACTTGTCTGATAAAGCACTAATGACCCCTACGCCTAGTCTCCACGCATGCCCCGGTTCTTATATAACCGAGAGGGTATTCGGATACACTCCGGACTGTCGGGTCCCGAGGTTGAAGCGAAAAGGTCTGCCACGACAAACGATCTACAATCCAGCTAGAAGGCATCATATATGTCACTTTACAATTACATAGTCAATTTGACTAGTTGAATTCCTCTTCAATGCCATCCAACAGGCTGTCTAGTCTACAGTCCTGTTGGGAATACTTTGCGGCCAATTCTACTTGGCCGTACACTAAATTTATAGGGATCTCCTTGCCATCAGGCCCCACAGGTCCGACTTCGGCCATGTGGTTCGGGTCAGCCTTCATGTACCGTGTCTTCACCATCGCCCAAGCTTCCCTGGCGCCCTGACGACAAGCCGATATCTTCCATAATCAGAAGCGCCGCCGTGCTCCCTTCAACTTTTCTGCAAGCTATCCAAGGCCTTCAGGTAGGGGGACGGACGGCCACAAGGCCTGGGCAACGCCTTGCATCACCTGCCGAACTCGTTCGTGCAACTGTGCAAGCGGGAAGAAGATCACCCGTCGAACTAGGCATCTCCTCGGCAGGACGACCTGTTAACATACCTACAGACATAACTCTGTCAGCCAGCTTCCCCGCCGAACTCTTTTTATGTTCGTTCAAGCACTTACTAAATATGCCGCGCCGAAGTCGTCGATTCTCCTTAACAGAGTCCGACAGTTGGGCACGAACATCTTTCAGTTCCACGCCCAGCTTGGGTTGGCATCTTGGAGATCATTCTTCTCCTGCCTCACCCTTGTAAGCACGTTCTCACCAGCCTTCAGCTGGCGTTTGAGCTGTTGCTTATCCAGATTCACCCCAGCGTTATCTGCAATTTTTTCGTCAGATTTGCATATAAAGCCGCACTCTAATATGATACTTATCATTTAACGGATATGTTACCAGCGGGGGTCTCTTTGGGCTCCCCTGCAGCGGACAGTGCGGCCTGAAGTTGGGCTTTGCACTCTTCCAGCTCCTGGGACAGTTGAGTATTCTTTTCTGTAAGAACCTACATAACAAATGATCCTTAAATCAGTTATACTAACTGTTTCAAGTCTCAGGGGCTACTGATATATATAATCATCAAATTTTCTCACCCGTATGTCTTTTACATACTGCTCCGTGGCTCTGGCTAGACCATCTTGAGCGGCACGGAGGTGCGCGTCTCCCGAGTTGAAGGCATCCAATGCCTCTGGGGAGAAACAAGCGTCACGAAGAACAGTCCGGCGACGCCTGTGGTTCATGGCACTTTCCACCTCGGAATGAGTGGCGGACAGTCTATCCGTATCCTCTGTCGAAGGAGCACCCGGCGCACGCCTTGTACTCGTTCCCACCTCTGAGTCTGGCCTTGGAGCCTGGCTTGTGGAGGCGCGATTGGTAGCCTCTCCGGGTATAGTCCGGCGAGCACTCTTTTTCCCGAAAAGAAGGCATGGGCGTTATTATGCCTCCGTAAATAATGTCTTGTAATAAAGACGGCGCGCCATACCTCTGCGCCGGTGCCTCAATCCAGACTGCGGATCTTTTCAGCCTGCCTGGCCTAGCGGCCCCTTGTTGGCTAGTTGCTACGGGCTCGTCCTTCTGCCCCGAGGACCTCCCCTGCAAAACACGGCTGTTATACGGCAATAAAAAGAGCACAAGGATGGATCCCTTTTTAAGTGTTGGGATTTCGGTCTCAGTCACCTGTGAGGCTGGAACTAGCCCAGGGTAATCGGCCGTAATGGCCACCAAGGTATTGTTATTACTCCCTTGGTAAAATACCTCGTCGATCAGCTCCACGGATATGTCCGGATCCTCCTGGGAGGCCGGGTCAAGGGACTGTCCAGGGTCCTCGGGCTGTGGGGGAGGGCTGTTTATCTCCTTTACTGCCTGGCGCAGCTCCTGCGATGAAATCGCTAGAATGAATACTTAAACTACGGGAATACGAAACGGATGGGCGAGAAAGATTTCCGCTTACCCAGTTCGGAGGATTGTACATGGAGAATCCACCCTGCGGATTGACACGGAGGAATTCCTCCTCTTCTCCCTTGTACAAAGTGGGCAAGATCTTTATTAGATCAGCAGCCAATCCCGACCCTTTGCGGCCATGGCGGGTGGCGTCATCCTCCCCGTTGAAATCCCACATGGGGTGGCCTCTATACTGGAGCGACTGCACCCCCGCATAATGCATATAGCTATGACCTCGATCATGGTCAATCCGGATCGAGCTAAAGAGCTTATTCGGCTCATCAGATAAAGAATGTCCCGGTCGTCTTCCTCCAGGGGGCTCCGCGGACGCCAGCTCTGACGCTTCTTCAAAGGGGCATTGTCAAACTCTGGAAGGCCGATCCGAATAGGGTCCGGAAGGGGGACATCTTCTATATAAAACCATTCTGAAGGCCAGTCTTTGGACGTCTTCTTTGGGGTCCCGGATAGGTATCCGGTCCCGGCGATACGCCACACTTCGGCTCCGCCCACTTGATATATTGATCCCTTCTTAGAACAGGGCACCAGACAGAACAACTTCTTCCACAGAGCGAAATGAGCCTCACAGCCCAAAAATAACTCGCAAAGGGCTACGAATCCCGCGATATGCAGCAGAGAAGCAGGCGTGAGGTTGTGCAGCTAGAGGCCATAGAACTCCAGAAGCCCTCGGAGAAAAGGATGGATTGGGAATCCGAGCCCTCTTACCAGATAAGGGACAAGGCACACCCGCTACTCCCTTGGAGGGATTGGGACGGCTCTCCGCTTGCTCTCCGCCATTATAGGTGGCAAGCCCGGCTCGAACCGGGACCAGGTACGCTGGGGGAAGAAATCCCTTGGACTGAAGCATCACCAATTTGCTGTGCGGGATGGAACATCTCTCCCAATCTCCAGGCTTGGAACTAGGGGTGCGAGAGGAGGAGCTGCGTCGACCGGCCATGGTGGAATGGATCTCTGTCGGGTACGCTCTGATGAAGACTCGGCAAGGGAGGATGATGTGATTTGGATCTGAATCCTCGTCTTTTTAAATAGGCGGCTCATTTACATAGCTAGGGGGTAAATGTGAAAACACCCTGGCTCTTCACATTCGCTCGACACGTGGAAAGTGGCCATTATTGGGCGTAGAAGCCAAAAGTACAAACCATCACAAGGAACCGGACATTATTTCGACAGGTACACAGAATTTGGAGAAGGAACCCGCCTTGCAATGCCGAAGACAACTGTGCGCCGGACTCATCGTCATTGAAGCCTGGTTCGGGGGCTACTGAGGGAGTCCTGGATTAGGGGGTCTCCGGACAGCCGGACTATCTCCATTGGCCGGACTGTTAGACTATGAAGATACAAGATTGAAGACTTCGTCTCGTGTCCGGATGGGACTCTACTTGGCGTGGAAGGCAAGCTAGGCAATACGTATATGGATATCTCCTCCTTTGTAACCGACCTTGTGTAACCCTAACCCTCTCCGGTGTCTATATAAACCGAAGGGTTTTAGTCCGTAGGACAACAATCACAACATACAATCATACCATAGGCTAGCTTCTAGGGTTTAGCCTCTCTGATCTCGTGGTAGATCTACTCTTGTAACACCCATATCATCAATTCAATCAAGCAGGACGTAGGGTTTTACCTCCATCAAGAGGGCCCGAACCTGGGTAAAACTTCGTGTCCCTTGCCTCCTGTTACCATCCGGCCTAGACGCACAGTTCGGGACCCCCTACCCGAGATCCGCCGGTTTTGACACCGACAGAGGACCATCCACTTGCCTCCCGCTCCGGACATGTTTGGAGAGAGTTGAGGAGAAGGATGTGGACTTGGGCGCTGGAGCTCGAGTGCGCGAGAATGGATGAGCAAGGAGGAAGAAGGCGTGGGTAGAAAAAGGTGAAACCTTATCCCTTTATAAGGGCGGACGAAACTATGCGCCCCCACCAGCCTGGTAAAACTCGCTTATCCCCCAAGCGCCGTAATTGATGGCGCGGTTGGGTTACCCACGTCCGTATTGATGGGAATCCCGTAATAAGGGGACACGATCTCTGCTTCGACAAGACGTGCCAAGGAAACCGCCTCGCGAAACACGCTGAGATGGTTATGAAAAACGATTCGAATAAAGACCTGGCTGTGGTGTGATGTCATGCTACGGGTACGTCAGCAGATTAGATTTGTGGAAATATTATTCTCTCTACGGTGGTATGTGGAACTTGTTTTGCAGAGCCGGACATGATCCGTGTTCAAAATCTTCTATGAAGTATTCGGAGGAGGAACCCGCCTTGCAATGCCGAAGACAATCTGCGCGCCGGACTCATCGTCATTGAAGCCTGGTTCAGGGGTACTGAGGGAGTCCTGGATTAGGGGGTATCCGGACAGCCGGATTATATCCTTTGGCCGGACTGTTGGACTATGAAGATACAAGATTGAAGACTTCGTCCCGTGTCCGGATGGGACTCTCCTTGGCGTGGAAGGCAAGCTTGGCAATACGGATATGTAGATCTCCTTCCTTGTAACCGACTCTGTGTAACCCTAGCCCCCTCCGTGTCTATATAAACGGAGGGTTTAGTCCGTAGGACCAACAACAATCATACCATAGGCTAGCTTCTAGGGTTTAGCCTCTTCGATCTCGTGGTAGATCAACTCTTGTACTACTCATATCATCAAGAATAATCAAGCAGGACGTAGGGTATTACCTCCATCAAGAGGGCCCGAACCTGGGTAAAACATCGTGTCCCCTGCCTCCTGTTACCATCCGCCTAGACGCACAGTTCGGGACCCCCTACCCGAAGATCCGCCGGTTTTGACACTGACAAGCGGGGAAATATTTAGCAGAGAAGTAGTAAATCATATCCGCGGGGACTACGCACACAACCTGATCAAGAGAATTAAACCATATCTTAGCATCACCCTATATGAGAACGGAAATAATTTAAAGATATAAATAGTATCAGTTTTCTCATCATTCGTGAACAGGGTAGCTATATCATTTAATTTAGTAAGATGCGCCACAACAGTTTCACATTCATAGCCATAGAAAGGATCAGATTCAACCAAAGTAATTATATCAGGATCAACTGAGAAATCATAATCCTTATTGAGTAATAAGATAGGTGAAGTAGCATAAGCAGGATCATATTCATTCTAGCATTCAAAGATTTTTCTTTCAGGTAGCTAATAGTTTCTTAAGATCACTTCTATCATTGTAGGCAAGAAAGTCTCTAGCAATTCTTCATCCATAACATAACCCTCAGGCACAACAGGAATTCATATCTAGGGGAGAATCTTGATCATCACTTTCATCAATATTATCAGTTTCAATAATTTCATTCTCTCTAGCCCTAGCAAGTTGCTCATCAAGAAAATTCACCAAGTGGCAAAGTAGTATCAAGCATAAAGTAGTTTCATCATAAGTATCATGCATAGCAGAAGTGGCATCATCAATAACATGCGACATATCAAAATTAATAGCAGAAGTAGGTTTAGGTGTCGCAAGTTACTCAAAACAGAAGGTGAATCAACTGCAGAGCTATATGGCAGTTCCTTACCTCCCCTTGTAGTTGAGGGAAAAATCTTGGTTCTTTGATCTTTCAAGTTCTTCATCGTGAAACGGATATAAATTCAAGTGACTCAAAGAATAGAGCTATGCTCCCCGGCAAGCGCCAGAAAATGTTCTTGATAACCCACAAGTATATGGGGTTGCAACAGTTTTCGAGGTAGAGTATTCAACCCAAATTTATTGATTCGACACAAGGGGAGCCAAAGAATATTCTCAAGTATTAGCAGCTGAGTTGTCAATTCAACCACACCTGGAAACTTAATATCTGCAGCAAAGTGTTTAGTAGCAAAGTAATATGATAGTAGTGGTAACGGTGGCAAAAGGTAATGGTAGCAAAAGTAATATTTTTGGGTTTTGTAGTGATTGTAACAGTAGCACGGAAAAGTAAATAAGCGAAGAACAATATATGGAAAGCTCGTAGGCAATGGATCGGTGATGGAGAATTATGCCGGATGCGATCGATCATGTAACAGTCATAACATAGGGTGACACAGAACTAGCTCCAGTTCATCAATGTAATGTAGGCATGTATTCCGAATATAGTCATACGTGCTTATGGAAAAGAACTTGCATGACATCTTTTGTCCTACCCTCACGTGGCAGCGGGGTCCTATTGGAAACTAAGGGATATTAAGGCCTCCTTTTAATAGAGTACCGGAACAAGCATTAACACATAGTGAATACATGAACTCCTCAAACTACGGTCATCACCGGTAAGTATCCCCGATTATTGTCACTTCGGGGTTAACGGATCATAACACATAATAGGTGACTATAGACTTGCAAGATAGGATCAAGAACTCTCATATATTGATGAAAACATAATAGGTTCAGATCTAAAATCATGGCACTCGGGCCCTAGTGACAAGCATTAAGCATAGCAAAGTCATAGCAACATCAATCTCAGAACATAGTGGATACTAGGGATCAAACCCTAACAAAACTAACTCGATTACATGATAAATCTCATCCAACCCATCACCGTCCAGCAAGCCTACGATGGAATTACTCACGCACGGCGGTGAGCATCATGAAATTGGTGATGGAGAAGGTTGATGATGACGATGGCGACGGATTCCCCTCTCCGGAGCCCCGAACGGACTCCAGATCAGCCCTCCCGAAGAGAGTTTAGGGCTTGGCGGCGGCTCCGTATCGTAAAACGCGATGAATCCTTCTCTCTGATTTTTTCTCCCCGAACACGAATATATGGAGTTGGAGTTGAGGTCGGTGGAGCGTCAGGGGGCCCACGAGGCAGGGGGCGCGCCCAGGGGGTAGGCGCCCCCACCCTCGTGGACAGGGTGTGGGCCCCCTGACGTGGATTCTTCTTCCAGTATTTTTTATATATTCCAAAAATAATCTCTGTTGATTTTCAGGTCATTCCGAGAACTTTTATTTCTGCACAAAAATAACACCATGGCAATTCTGCTGAAAACAGCGTCAGTCCGGGTTAGTTCCATTCAAATCATGCAAGTTAGAGTCCAAAACAAGGGCAAAAGTGTTTGGAAAAGTAGATACGACGGAGACGTATCAACTCCCCCAAGCTTAAACCTTTGCTTGTCCTCAAGCAATTCAGTTGATAAACTGAAGTGATAAAGAAAAACTTTTACAAACTCTGTTTGCTCTTGTTGTTGTAAATATGTAAAGCCAGCATTCAAGTTTTCAGCAAAGATTATGAACTAACCACATTCGCAATAACATTTAGGTCTCATGTTTACTCATATCAATGGCATAATCAACTAGCGAGCAATAATAATAAATCTCGGATGACAACACTTTCTCAAAACAATCATAATATGATATAACAAGATGGTATCTCGCTAGCCCTTTCTGAGACCGCAAAACATAAATGCAGAGCACCTTTAAAGATCAAGGACTGACTAGACATTGTAATTCATGGTAAAAGAGATCCAGTCAAGTCATACTCAATGTAAACTAACAGTAATGATGCAAATGACAGCGGTGCTCTCCAACTGGTGCTTTTTAATAAGAGGATGATGACTCAACATAAAAGTAAATGGATAGGCCCTTCGCAGAGGGAAGCAGGGATTTGTAGAGGTGCCAGAGCTCGGTTTTGAAATAGATATGAATAATATTTTGAGCGGTATACTTTCATTGTCAACATAACAACCGAGAGATCTCGATATCTTCCATGCTACACACATTATAGGTGGTTCCCAAACAGAATGGTAAAGTTTATACTCCCCTCCACCAACAAGCATCAATCCATGGCTTGCTCGAAACAACGAGTGCCTCCAACTAACAAGAGTCCCGGGGGAGTTTTGTTTGCAATTATTTTGATTTGATTTGCATAAAGCATGGGACTGGGCATCCCGGTGACCAGCCATTTTCTCGTGAGTGAGGAGCGGAGTCCACTCCTCTTGAGAATAACCCGCCTAGCATGGAGGATACACACAACCCTGGTTGATACATGAGCTATTCGAGCATACAAAACAGAATGTTTATTTGAAGGTTTAGGGTTTGGCACATACAAATTTACTTGGAATGGCAGGTAGATACCGTATATAGGTAGGTATGGTGGACTCATATGGAATAAACTTTGGGGTTTATGGAATTGGATGCACAAGCAGTATTCCAGCTTAGTACAAGTGAAGGCTAGAAAAGACTAGGAAGCGACCAGCTAGAGAGCGACAATAGTCATGAACATGCATTAAAATTAATCGACACCGAATGCAAGCATGAGTAGGATATAATGCACCATGAACATAAATATCATAGAGGCTATGTTGATTTTGTTTCAACTACATGCGTGAACATGTGCCAAGTCAAGCCACTCGAATCGTTCAAAGGAGGATACCACCCCATCATACCACATCACAACCATTTTAATAGCATGTTGCACACAAGGTAAACCATTATAAGCTCCTAGCTAATTAAGCATGGAATAAGCAACTACAATCTCTAATTGTCATTGCAAATATGTTTCTTTCATAATAGGCTGAATCAGAACGATGTATCATATTACAAAAATCTCTCTCTTTT
>NC_053028.1:618671037-618693715 GCF_003073215.2 Triticum urartu
TACCAAAGCAGAGAAGTACGGGCCAAAAATTACAACGTTGGCGAATTAGTTCTACGCCTGCCGGACAAGAAAAAGGACAAACTCAAGCCCAAGTGGGAAGGTCCCTTCATAATTGACCAAGTCCTGACTGGTGGAGCGTACCGCCTGCGAGATGCATCGGATAACCGACTCGAGCCGAACCCATGGAACGCAGCCCGTCTCCGAAGATTCTATGCCTAGCGCCGGACTCTGTGTTCGTCTCCTTCCTCTGTCCATTTTTTATATATCTGTCTGTCTTACATTTCTCTCCTTCTCCCCTTCCTTTCTCTTATAGCCTTTAAAGGCTCATCAAATGACGTGCTATTCGCACTCATTAAACCTGGGGGCTTCTTTTAACAGAAGCTTATTTATACGGGCTTCATGCCCAACACATGTGTTACACTTCCGCATGTACCTTTTATTTCACCATTATATGCATCGATATGACTTAAGTTTTGGCCAAGCTGGGTTGCCTGGCTCCTGTGCTTACCCCTACGTTCCCGATTATTCGGCTAGGCGGTAAAGGGAGCACCTCTGCGATTGTTACTGCCGGATCAGCCGGATGTGTACCTCAGACTGGGTGAAGCCGAAAGCTAGCGTTCTTAAGGGAATATTCGGTCGGTGACCTAAAAGATGATCTTTTCACTTATTTATTTATGCGCCCCCAGATGCTTTTTTCCTCGTCTTTTTCGCAGAATGGGCATGCACTTTAGGGCATGCCTCCCAGGGAAAGGAACCCCTAACGGAACTATTCTCCCTGGAAGATGTTTCTTACTAACCATGTAATATAACATAACTAGTCGGGCACTTGTCTGTTCACGCACTAATGACCCCTACGCCTGGTCTCCATGCATTCCCCGGTTCTTATATAACCGCATGGGAATTCGGACACACTCCGGACCGTCAGGTCCCGAGGCTGAAGCGAAAAGGTCGGCCATGACAAACGATCTACAATCCGGCTAGAAGGCATTATAAATGTCAATTAAATTACATAGTCATTCTGACTGATTGTATTCCTCTTCAATACCATCTAACAGGCTGTCTAATTTACAGTCCTGCTGGGAATACTTTGCGGCCAATTCTACTTGGCCGTATACTAAGCTTACAGGATCTCCTTCCCATCGGGCCCCACAGGACCGACCTCGGCCATGTGGTTGGGGTCAGCCTTTGTGTACCGCGTCTTCACCATGGCCCAGGCCTCCCTAGCGTGACGGCAGGCCGATATCTTCCACAATCGGAAGCGCCGCCGTGCTCCCTTTAGCTTCTCCGCAAGCTCTCCAAGACCTTCGGGCATGGAGATGGATGGCCACAGGGCCTGGGCGACGCCTTGCATCACCTGCCGAACTCGATCGAGCAGTTGCGAGAGCTCGGGAAGAAGGTCACCCGTAGAACCGGGCATCTCCTCTGCAGGACGACCTGTTAGCACACCTACAGACATTGCTCTGTTAGTCGACTTCCCCGCCGAACTTTCTTTCAAAGGTTCGTTCAAGCACTTACTAAATATGCCGCGCCGAAGCCGCTGATTCTCCTTCACGGAGTCTGACAGCTGGGCACGAACATCTTTCAGCTCGACGCCCAGCTTGGTGTTGGCATCTTGGAGATCGTTCTTCTCCCGCCTCACCTTTGTCAGCACCTTCTCACCAGCCTTAGCTGGCGTAGGAGGTGTTGCCTTTCCGGATTCAATCCGGCGCCATCTGCAATTTCATTTGTCAGATTCGCACCCATGCCGTGCTTCGCAAAATACTTATCTTTCGAAGTGTATATTACCAGAGGGGGTCTCCTTGGGCTCCCCTGCCGCGGCTAGTGCGGCCTCAAGTTGGGCTTTGCACTCTTCCAGCTCCTTGGACAGTAGGGAATTCTTTTCTGTAAGAACCTGCATAACAAATGATCCTTAAATCAGTTATTCTAACTGTTTCAAGTCTCGGGGGCTACTGGTATATATATATAATTACCAAAATTTTCTTACCCGTATGTCTTTTACATATTGCTCCGTGGCTCTGGCTAGACCATTTTGAGCGGCACGGAGGTACGCATCTCCCGAGTTGAAGGCATCTAACGCCCCTTGGGAGAAACAAGCGTCGCGAAGAATTGTCCGGCGACGCCTGTGGTTCATGGCACTCTCCACCTCAGAGTTGGTGGCAGACAACCCGTCCACATCCTCCGTCGGAGGAGCGTCTGGCGCGCGCCTTGCGTTCGCCTCCGCCTCCGGACCAGGCTTTGGAGCCTGGCTGGTGGAGGCGCGATTGGCAGCCTCTCCTGGATATAGTCCGGCGAGGTCTCTTTGTCCTGAAGAGAGCACGAGTGTCAATGTGCCTCGAAGGTATAACACCTGGGATAAGGGGGCGCGCCATACCTTTGCGCTGACGCCTCGGTCCGGACTGCACTTCTTTTCTGCCCACGGGGCCCTGCGGCCCCTCGTTGGCTTGTCGCCGCAGGTTCGGCCTTCCGCCTTAAAAACCTCCCCTGCAAAGTTCGGTTGTAATCAGGAAACTGAAAACACGAGAGGGCGGACACCTATTCGGGGTACTGGGACTTCGATCTCAGTTACCTGGGAGGCCGGGATTAGCCCTGGGTAATCGGCCGTAATGGCCACCAAGGCGTTGTCCTTGCTCAATTGATGGAACACTCCATCAATCAGCTCCACAGATATGTCCGGATCCTCTTGAGAGGCCGGGTCGAGGGACCGTCCTGGGTCCTCGGGTTGTGGAGGAGGGCTGCTTATTTCCTTAACAGCCCGGCGCAGTTCCTGCGTTGAAGTCGTCAGACTGAATATTTAACAATGGGAATACAAAACGGATGGGCAAGTAAATGCGACCGCTTACCCAGCTTGGGGGATTGTGCATAGAGAATCCACCCTGTGGGTTGACGCGGAGAAATTCCTCCTCTTCTCCCTTATACAAAGTGGACAAGATCTTTAGTAGAGCGGCAGCTGAATCCGGCCCCTTACGGCCGTAGCGGGTGGCGTCGTCCTCCCCGTTGAAGTCCCACATGGGGTGGCTTCTATACTGAAGCGGCTGCACCCCCCGCATAATGCATTCGGCCATAACCCCGATCATGGTTAGTCCGGAATGGGCTAACAATCTTATTCGGCCCATCAGGTAAATGATGTCCCTGTCACTTTCCCTCTGAGGGCTCCGTGGGCCAGCTTAGGCGCTTCTTTAAGGGAGCACTGTTGAATTCAGGGAGGCCGATCCGGACAGGATCCGGCAGCGGGACGTCTTCTATATAAACCATTCCGAGGGCCAGTCTTCGGACGCCTTCTTTGGGGTTCCGGACAGATATCCGGTCCCGGCGATGCGCCACACTTCGGCTCCGCCCACTTGATACATTGACCCCTTCTTGGAACGGGGCACGAGGCAAAATAGCTCCTTCCACAGTCCGAAATGAGCTTCAACACCCAAGAACAGCTCGCAGAGGGCTACAAAGCCCGCGATATGCAATACTGAGGCAGGCGTGAGATGATGTAGCTGGAGGCCGTAGAACTCCAGCAGCCCCCGGAGAAATGGGTGGATTGGAAATCCGAGCCCCCTTATTAAGTAAGGGACGAGGCACACCCGCTCTCCTTTGGAGGGATTAGGGGCATTCTCTGCTTGCTCTCCGCCGTTGTAGACGGCAAGACCGGCTCGAACCGGGACCATATAGGCCGGGGGGAGAAATCCCTTGGTCTGGAGCGTCACTAGCTCGCTATGCGGGATGGAACATCTCTCCCAATATCCAGGCTTAGGGCTGGAAGGGCGAGGGGAGGAGTTGCGACGGCTGGCCATGGTGGAATGGACCTTTGTCGGATGCGCTCTGATGAACACTCGCGGAGGGGAGAAGGTGTGGATTGGATCTAAATCCTCGTCCCCTTAAATAGGGCAGCTCATTTACGCGGCTAGGGGTGTGAATGTAAAAACACTCAGACTTTTCATATTCGTTTGACACGTGGGAAGCGGCCATTATTGGGCGTAGAAGCCAAGGAGCGCAACATCTACAAGAAACCGGACTTTATTCAACAGGTACACGGAATTTGGAGGAGAACCCGCCTTGCAATGCCGAAGACAATCTGCGCGCCGGACTCATCGTCATTGAAGCCTGGTTCGAGGGGCTACTGAGGGAGTCCTGGATTAGGGGGTGTCCGGATAGCCGGACTATACCTTTGCCGGACTCCTGGACTATGAAGATACAAGATTGAAGACTCCGTCCCGTGTCCGGAAGGGACTTTCCTTGGCGTGGAAGGCAAGCTTGGCGATACGGATATGAAGATCTCCTACCATTGTAACCGACTCTATGTAACCCTAACCCTATCCGGTGTCTATATAAACCGGAGGGTTTTAGTCCGTAGGACAATGTACACATCAACAATCATACCATAGGCTAGCTTCTAGGGTTTAGCCTCCTCGATCTCGTGGTAGATCTACTCTTGTACTACCCATATCATCAATATTAATCAAGCAGGACGTAGGGTTTTACCTCCATCGAGAGGGCCCGAACCTGGGTAAAACTTCGTGTCCCTTGCCTCCTGTTACCATCCGGCCTAGACGCACAGTTCGGGACCCCCTACCCGAGATCCGCCGGTTTTGACACCGACACAGGCCGTAGGGTATTACCTCCATAGAGAGGGCCCGAACTTGGTAAACATCATGTCCCTTGTCTCCTATTACATCGACCTTAGATGCACAGATTCGGGACCCCCTACCCAAGATCGCCGGTTTTGGACACCGATGGAACCTCGCAAGGTGTCCCTGTGCCGATCTCTCCGCCCCTCGCAAAGAGCCTGGTGAGGCCGCCCCCGAGGAGGTCTTGCATCATCCGCCTCGCGAGCTTGGTCCCTCGGGAAGGGTCTTGAGTGTTTGCCGGTAGATGGGACGCAGGGCCACTGGTGGAGGCCACGCCGCGGGCCGCAGTGCAGGCAAGTCTGGGGACTGATACGTCCATTTTGCATCATGCTTTTATATCGTATTTATTGCATTATGGGCTGTTATTACACATTATGTCACAATACTTATGCCTATTCTCTCTTATTTTACAAGGTTTACATAAAGAGGGAGAATGCCGGCAGCTGGGATTCTGGGCTGGAAAAGGAGCAAATATTAGAGACCTATTCTGCACAACTCCAAAAGTCCTGAAACTTCACGGAAGATGTTTTCCAAATATATAAAAAATACTGAGAGCAAGAACTTCACCAGGGGGGCCACACCCTTCCCACGAGGGTGGGGGGCGCCCCCGCCGCGCCCCCTACCTCGTGGGCCCCCTGGTGGCCCTCCGGTGGCCATCTTCTGCTATATGGAGTCTTTCGATGGGAAAAAATAATAAGCCATCTTCTCGGACGAAACTCCGCCGCCACGAGGGAACCAATCTAGGGCTCTGGCGGAGCTGTTCTGCCGGGGAAACTTCCCTCCCGGAGGGGGAAATCATCGCCATCGTCATCACCAACGCTCCTCTCATCGGGAGAGGGCAATCTCCATCAACATCTTCATCAGCACCATCTCATCTCAAAACCCTAGTTCATCTCTTGTATCCAATTCTTGTCTCCAAGTCCGGGATTGGTGCTAGTAGGTTGCTAGTAGTGTTAATTACTCCTTGTAGTTGATGCTAGTTGGTTTAATTGGTGGAAGATCATATGTTCAGATCCTATATGCATATTAATACCCCTCTGATTATGAACATGTTTATGCTTTGTGAGTAGTTACTTTTGTTCCTGAGGACATGGGAGAAGTCTTGCTATTAGTAGTCATGTGAATTTGGTATTCGTTCGATATTTTGATGAGATGTATGTTGTCTCTCCTCTAGTGGTGTTATGTGAACGTCGACTACATGACACTTCACCATTATTTTGGGCCTAGAGGAAGGCATTGGGAAGTAATAAGTAGATGATGGGTTGCTAGAGTGACAGAAGCTTAAACCCTAGTTTATGCGTTGCTTCGTAAGGGGCTGATTTGGATCCATATGTTTCATGCTATGGTTAGGTTTACCTTAATACTTTTGTTGTAGTTGCGGATGCTTGCAATAGAGGTTAATCATAAGTGGGATGCTTGTCCAAGTAAGGGCAGTACCCAAGCACCGGTCCACCCACATACCAAATTATCAAAGTACCGAACGCGAATCATATGAACGTGATGAAAACTAGCTTGACGATATTCCCATGTGTCCTCGGGAGCGCTTTACATCATATAAGAGTTTGTCCAGGCTTGTCCTTTGCTACAAAAAGGATTGGGCCACCTTGCTGCACCTTATTTACTTTTTTTACTTGTTGCTCGTTACAAATTATCTTATCACAAAACTATCTGTTACCACTTATTTCAGTACTTGCAGAGAATACCTTGCTGGAAACCGCTTATCATTTCCTTCTGCTCCTCGTTGGGTTCGACACTCTTACTTATCGAAAGGACTATGATAGATCCCCTATACTTGTGGGTCATCAAGACTCTTTTCTGGCGCCGTTGCCGGGGAGTGAAGCGCCTTTGGTAGAAAAATTTATATAGTGTGCTGAAATTTACTGTCACTTGTTACTATGGAAAGTAATCCTCTGAGGGGCTTGTTCGGGGTATCTTCACCCCGACCATAGAGCAAAGAGTTGCTCCTCAACCTACTGAAAATGAAAATGAAAATGCTTGCTTTGAAGTTCCTTCGGGTATGATAGAAAAACTGCTAGCTAATCCTTTTTTAGGAGATGGAACAAAACATCCTGATGAACATCTGATATATGTGGATGAAGTTTGTGGATTATTTAAGCTTGCAGGTGTACCCGGAGATGTTGTTAAGAAGAAGGTCTTCCCTTTATCTTTGAGGGGAGATGCATCGACATGGTATAGGCTATGTGATGATATGAGGTCTTGGAATTACAAACGATTGAAATTGGAATTTCATCAGAAGTTTTATCCTATGCATCTTGTTCATCGTGATCGCAATTATATATATAATTTTTGGCCTCGCGAAGGAGAAAGCATCGCTCAAGCTTGGGGGAGGCTTAAATCAATGTTATATTCATGCCCCAATCATGAGCTCTCAAGAGAAATGATTATTCAAAAATTTATGCTCGGCTTTCTGGTAACAATCGCACCATGCTTGATACTTCTTGTGCTGGCTCTTTTATGATGAAGACTATTGAATTCAAATGGGATTTATTGGAAAGAATTAAACGCAACTCTGAAGATTGGGACCTCGACAATGGTAAGGAGTCAGGTATGACACCTAGTTTTGATTGTGTTAAATCTTTTATGGATACCGATATTTTTCATAAATTTAGCACTAAATATGGACTTGACTCTGAGATAGTAGCTTCTTTCTGTGAATCTTTTGTTGCTTATGTTGATCTCCCCAAGGAGAAGTGGTTTAAATATCATCCTCCCATAGAAGTAAAAGTAGCTGCACCTATTAAAGTTGAAGAAAAGACTATTACTTATAATGATCCTATTGTTCCTACTTCTTATGTTGAGAAACCACCTTTCCCTGTTAGGATAAAGGATCATGCTAAAGCTTCAACTGTGGTTCGTAAAAGCAATATTAAAACATATACACCTCCTGAGCAAGTTAAAGTTGAACCTAATATTGCTATTGTTAAAGATCTCTTGTCTGATAATATAGATGGGCATGTTATTTATTTCTGTAATGAAACTGCTAGAATTGCTAAACCCCGTGATAAAGATAAACCTAGACCTGTGGTAGGCATGCCTGTTATTTCTGTTAAAATAGGAGATCATTGTTATCATGGCTTATGTGATATGGGTGCTAGTGCTAGTGCAATACCTTATTCCTTATACAAAGAAGTTATGCATGATATTGCACCTGCTGAGATGGAAGATATTGATGTCACAATTAAACTTGCCAATAGAGATACTATTTCACCAATGGGAATTGTTAGAGATGTTGAAGTCTTGTGTGGGAAAACTAAATATCCTGCTGATTTTCTTGTTCTTGGTTCCCCACAAGATAGCTTTTGTCCCATTATATTTGGTAGACCCTTCTTAACACTGTTAATGCTACCATAGATTGCAAAAGAGATGTTGTTACTATCGGTTTAGATGATATGACTCATGAATTTAATTTCTAAATTTAGTAGACAACACCGTGAAGAAGAATTACCTAGTAAGGATGAAATTATTGGTCTTGCTTCTATTGCCGTACCTCCTAGTGATCCTTTAGAACAATATTTGCTAGACCATGAAAATGACATGTTTATGAATGAAAGAAGGGAATTAGATGAAGTATTCTTTAAACATGAACCTATTCTGAAAAACAATTTACCTGTTGAAATCCTAGGGGATCCTCCTCCACCCAAGGGTGATCCCGTGTTTGAGCTTAAACCGTTACCTGATACTCTTAAATATGCTTATCTTGATGAGAAAAAGATATATCCTGTTATTATTAGTGCTAACCTTTCTCTCTCTTTTTTTAGAGAGATTATTGAAAACTCTGAAGAAGCACCGTGCTGCTATTGGGTATACTCTTGATGATCTTAAGGGCATTAGTCCCACTCTATGTCAACATAAAATTAATTTGGAAGAAGATGCTAAACCAGTTCGTGATCATCAACGCCGGCTGAATCCTAAAATGAAAGAAGTGGTAAGAAAGGAGATACTAAAGCTCCTTGAGGCAGGTATAATTTATCCGTTGCTGATAGTCATGGGTAAGCCCTGTCCATTGTGTCCCTAAGAAGGGAGGTATTACTGTTGTTCCTAATGATAAAGATGAATTGATTCCTCAAAGAATTATTACAGGTTATAGGATGGTAATTGATTTCCGCAAATTAAATAAGGCTACTAAAAAGGATCATTACCCCTTACCTTTTATCGATCAAATGCTAGAAAGATTATCCAAACATACACATTTTTTCTTTCTAGATGGTTATTCTGGTTTCTCTCAAATACCTGTGTCAGCCAAAGATCAATCAAAGACTACTTTTACATGCCCTTTTGGTACTTTTGCTTATAGACGTATGCCTTTTGGTTTATGTAATGCACCTGCTACCTTTCAAAGATGCATGATGGCTATATTCTCTGACTTTTGTGAAAAGATTTGTGAGGTTTTCATGGACGACTTTCTCCGTCTATGGATCTTCTTTTGATGATTGCTTGAGCAACCTTGATCGAGTTTTGCAGAGATGTGAAGAAACTAATCTTGTCTTGAATTGGGAAAAGTGCCACTTTATGGTTAATGAAGGTATTGTCTTGGGTCATAAAGTTTCTGAAAGAGGTATTGAAGTTGATAAAGCCAAGGTTGATGCTATTGAAAAGATGCCATGTCCCAAGGACATCAAAGGTATAAGAAGTTTCCTTGGTCATGCCGGTTTTTATAGGAGGTTCATTAAGGACTTCTCAAAAATTTCTCGGCCTCTGACTAATTTATTACAAAAAGATATACCATTTGTCTTTGATGATGATTGTGTAGAAGCATTTGAAATACTTAAGAAAGCATTGATCTCTGCACCTATTGTTCAGCCACCTGATTGGAATTTACCCTTTGAAATTATGTGTGATGCTAGTGATTATGTGTAGGTGCTGTTCTAGGACAAAGAGTTGATAAGAAACTAAATGTTATTCAATATGCTAGTAAAACTCTAGACAATGCTCAAAGAAATTATGCTACTACTGAAAAAGAATTCTTAGCAGTTGTATTTGCTTGTGATAAGTTTAGACCTTACATTGTTGATTCTAAAGTAACTATTCACACTGATCATGATGCTATTAAATATCTTATGGAAAAGAAAGATGCTAAACCTAGACTTATTAGATGGGTTCTCTTGCTACAAGAATTTGATTTGCATATTGTTGATAGAAAAGGAGCTGAGAACCCCGTTGCAGACAACTTGTCTAGGTTAGAAAATGTGCTTGATGACCCACTACCTATTGATGATAGCTTTCCTGATGAGAATAAATGTCATAAATGCTTCTCATACTGCTCCATGGTATGCTGATTATGCTAATTACATTGTTGCTAAGTTTATACCACCTAGTTTCACATACCAGCAAAAGAAAAAGTTCTTCTATGATTTGAGGCATTACTTTTGGGATGACCCACATCTTTATAAAGAAGGAGTAGATGGTGTTATTAGACGTTGTGTACCTGAGCATGAACAGGAACAGATCCTACGCAAGTGTCACTCCGAAGCTTATGGAGGACACCATGCTGGAGATAGAACTGCACATAAGGTACTGCAATCTGTTTTATTGGCCTACTCTCTTCAAGGATGCCCGTAAGTTTGTCTTATCTTGTGATGAATGTCAAAGAATTGGTAATATAGTAGACGTCAAGAAATGCCTATGAATTATTCACTTGTTATTGAACCATTTGATGTTTGGGGCTTTGACTATATGGGACCTTTTCCTTCCTCTAATGGATATACACATATTTTAGTTGCTGTTGATTACGTTACTAAGTGGGTAGAAGCTATTCCAACTAGTAGTGCTGATCATAACACTTCTATTAAAATGCTTAAAGAAGTTATTTTTCCAAGATTTGGAGTCCCTAGATATTTAATGACTGATGGTGGTTCACATTTTATTCATGGTGCTTTCCGTAAAATGCTTGCTAAATATGATGTTAATCATAGAATTGCATCTCCTTATCACCCTCAGTCTAGTGGTCAAGTAGAATTGAGTAATAGAGAACTCAAATTAATTTTGCAAAAGACTGTTAATAGGTCTAGAAAGAATTGGTCCAAGAAACTTGATGATGCATTATGGGCCTATAGAACTGCATATAAAAATCCTATGGGTATGTCTCCGTATAAAATGGTCTATGGAAAAGCATGTCACTTACCTCTCGAACTAGAACACAAGGCTTATTGGGCTATTAAAGAACTTAATTATGATTTTAAACTTGCCGGTGAGAAGAGGTTATTTGATATTAGCTCACTTGATGAATGGAGAACCCAAGCCTACGAAAATGCCAAGTTGTTTAAAGAAAAAGTTAAAAGATGGCATGACAAAAGGATACAAAAGCGTGAGTTTAATGTAGGTGATTATGTATTGCTATACAACTCTCGTTTAAGATTTTTTGCAGGAAAACTTCTCTCTAAATGGGAAGGTCCTTACGTTATCGAGGAGGTCTATCGTTCCGGTGCCATAAAAATCAACAACTTCGAAGGCACAAATCCGAAGGTGGTGAACGGTCAAAGAATCAAACATTATATCTCAGGTAATCCCATAAATGTTGAAACCAATGTTATTGAAACCGTAACCCCGGAGGAATACATAAGGGACACTTTCCGGAACGTTTCAGACTCCGAAAAGGAATAGGTATGTGGTACGGTAAGTAAACCGACTCCAAAACAGTTTTTAAGGCAATATTTCTCCGTTTTGGAATATTTAGAAAAATAGAAAAATAAGCAGCAGTCCGGGAAGGACACGAGGGCTCCACGAGGGTGGAGGGCGCGCCCTACCCTACTGGGCACGCCCCTACCTCGTGGGCACCTCGTGTGCTCTCCGGACTCCGTTTTCGTACACGACACGTATTTTGGTCGGTAAAAATTCATTATATAATCTCCGGGGTTTGACTCCCGTATCACAAAAATCCTGTTTGTGTTTCGAGCTTTTGCTGCTGCAGATTAGAGCAGATGTCTTCGCAAGAGTCAGTCGGGGAGAGCCGGGTGTCTCATCCGGCACCGAGATCAACAAACAACATCATGTTGACCCCTTTGGGCCAGCAACGGAGGAAGAGATGGAGGCTGATTTGAAGAGGATAGATGCCATGGAAGAGGATCAAGAAGTCACTTCCCGCCTCCAAGCTGGATTCACAATGGGAGAACTGCAGAGCTCAGCTATTCCAAACTCGGTTATCCCTTCCAATGTTAGATTTCTTTCTTATGAGAATATGAAAAAGAGTGTCACTGGTTCTCCCGCAGCTATGCAGCACCCTTGGGTGCAGGGAGCTTTGGCTGTTACAGGAAAACTCCGAAAGGAAATAATGGACCTCAAGCAGCAAGTCAACAAGCTTGAGGAGGAGAATCGTATCTTGAGGGGCATCATCGCCAAGAACATCACATCACCATCCCCGAAAAGAGAGACATAATCACATGGGTATGGGCACTCCACTTGGCAACTGCCAAGCTTGGGGGAGTGCCCCGGTATCGTATCACCATCACTTTTATCTTTACCGTTTTTCTTAGTTCGATCCTTTTGGTAATATCTTGATCTAGTAGAATAAAAGTTCTTAGTATGATCTAGTTGTGAGTTTTGCTTTATTATCCTTCTATGTAATCGAGTCCGTGAGCTATATAATAAAGATTAGTGTTGAGTCAAGGGCTTGATTATTTTGCCATGATCCTAAGGAATAAAAGAAAAGAGAAAGAAATAAAAAGAAACAAAGAGATCATAGATCTTATGGAGAGTAATGAGCTCACATAGAAAGAGTATGATGAATAAAAGTTGTTGAGGGTTGACAAACACAGTTTTGGTCATCGTTGCAATTAATAGGAAGTAATAAAGAAAGAGAGGTCTTCACATACAAATATACTATCTTGGGCATCTTTTATGATTGTGAGCACTCATTAAAATATGACATGCTAAAGAGTTGACATTGGACAAGGAAGACAACGTAATGGGTTATGTTTTCTTACATCTAAGATAAATTATATTGTCTTGGATCTTCCAACATGATGAGCTTGCCTTTCCCCCTCATGCTAGCCAAATTCATTGCACCAAGTAGAGATACTACTTGTGCTTCCAAATACCCTTAAACCAGTCTTGCCATAAGAGTCCACCATATCTACCTATGGATTGAGTAAGATCCATCAAGTAAGTTGTCATCGGTGCAAGCAATAAAAATTGCTCTCTAAGTATGTATGATTGATTGGTGTGGAGGAAATAAACTTTATACGAGCATGTGATATGGAAGTAATAAAAGCGACAAACTGCATAATAAAGGTCCATATCACAAGTGGCAATATAAAGTGATGTTCTTTCGCATTAAGATTTTGTGCATCCAACCATAAAAGCGCATGACAACCTCTGCTTCCCTCTGCGAAGGGCCTATCTTTTACTTTTATCTCCTACATTGCATAAGAGTCATGGTGATCCTCACCCTTCCTTTTTACATTTTATCCTTTGGCAAGCACAATATGTTGGAAAGATCCTGGTATATATGGCTAATTGGATGTGAGTTTTCATGAACTATTACCGTTGACATTACCCTTGAGGTAAAACGTTGAGAGGCAAATCTATAAGCCCCTATCTTTCTCTGTGTCCGATTAAAACTCCATACCCATAAGTATTGCGTGAGTGTCAGCAATTGCGAAAGATTATATGATAGTTGACTATGTGGGCTTGCTGAAAAGCTTTTATGCATTGACTCTTTCCTATGTTATGATAAATTGCAATTGCTTCAATGACTAAGATTGTAGTTTGTTAGTTTTCAATAAAGTTTATGATTCATACTTGATATTGTGATTGAATTATTATTCAAGCATTAGAGATTATATGACAAGAATTATATAAGTTGCTGTTCTAAGAATGATCATGATGCCCTCATGTCCATATTTTATTTTTATCGACACCTCTATCTCTAAACATGTGGACATATTTTTCGATTTCGGCTTTTCGCTTGAGGACAAGCGAGGTCTAAGCTTGGGGGAGTTGATACGTCCATTTTGCATCATGCTTTTATATCATATTTATTGCATTATGGGCTGTTATTACACATTATGTCACAATACTTATGCCTATTCTCTCTTATTTTACAAGGTTTACATAAAGAGGGAGAATGCCGGCAGCTGGGTGGTATGCTGGAAAAGGAGCAAATATTAGAGACCTATTCTGCACAGCTCCAAAAGTCCTGAAACTTCACGGAAGATGTTTTCCAAATATATAAAAAATACTGAGAGCAAGAACTTCACCAGGGGGCCACACCCTGCCCACGAGGGTGGGGGCGCGCCCTACCCCCCTGGGCGCCCCCTACCTCGTGGGCCCCGGTGGCCATCTTCTGCTATATGGAGTCTTTCGATGGAAAAAAAATCATAAGCCATCTTCTCGGACGAAACTCCCGCCACGAGGCGGAACCTTGGCGGAACCAATCTAGGGCTCTGGCGGAGCTGTTCTGCCGGGGAAACTTCCCTCCCGGAGGGGGAAATCATCGCCATCGTCATCACCAACGCTCCTCTCATCGGGAGAGGGCAATCTCCATCAGCATCTTCATCAGCACCATCTCATCTCAAAACCCTAGTTATCTCTTGTATCCAATTCTTGTCTCCAAGTCCGGGATTGGTGCTAGTAGGTTGCTAGTAGTGTTAATTACTCCTTGTAGTTGATGCTAGTTGGTTTAATTGGTGGAAGATCATATGTTCAGATCCTATATGCATATTAATACCCCTCTGATTATGAACATGTTTATGCTTTGTGAGTAGTTACGTTTGTTCCTGAGGACATGGGAGAAGTCTTGCTATTGGTAGTCATGTGAATTTGGTATTCGTTCGATATTTTGATGAGATGTATGTTGTCTCTCCTCTAGTGGTGTTATGTGAACGTCGACTACATGACACTTCACCATTATTTGGGCCTAGAGGAAGGCATTGGGAAGTAATAAGTAGATGATGGGTTGCTAGAGTGACAGAAGCTTAAACCCTAGTTTATGCGTTGCTTCATAAGGGGCTGATTTGGATCCATATGTTTCATGCTATGGTTAGGTTTACCTTAAAACTTTTGTTGTAGTTGCGGATGCTTGCAATAGAGGTTAATCATAAGTGGGATGCTTGTCCAAGTAAGGGCAGCACCCAAGCACCGGTCCACCCACATACCAAATTATCAAAGTACCGAACGCGAATCATATGAACGTGATGAAAACTAGCTTGACGATATTCCCATGTGTCCTAGGGAGCGCTTTACATCATATAAGAGTTTGTCCAGGCTTGTCCTTTGCTACAAAAGGATTGGGCCACCTTGCTGCACCTTATTTACTTTTGTTACTTGTTGCTCGTTACAAATTATCTTATCACAAAACTATCTGTTACCACTTATTTCAGTACTTGCAGAGAATACCTTGCTGGAAACCGCTTATCATTTCCTTCTGCTCCTCGTTGGGTTCGACACTCTTACTTATCGAAAGGACTACGATAGATCCCCTATACTTGTGGGTCATCATATTGTTGCCATCGAGGATAAAAAGATGGGGTTTTATCATATTGATGAGTTTATCCCTCTACATCATGTCATCTTGCTTAAGGCGTTACTCTGTTCTTATGAACTTAGTACTCTAGATGCATGCTGGATAGCGGTCGATGTGTGGAGTAATAGTAGTAGATGTAGAATCGTTTCGGTCCACTTGTCCCGGACGTGATGACTATACACATGATCATGCCTAGATATTCTCATAATTATTCGCTTTTATATCAATTGCTCGACAGTAATTTATTCACCCACTGTAATACTTATGCAATCTTGAGAGAAGCCACTAGTGAAACCTATGGCCCCCGGGTCTATTTTCCATCATATTTATCTTCCGTCTACTAGCTATTTCTGGCACCGTTTTACTTTTCTTTATTTACTTTCAATCTATATCATATAAAAATACCAAAAATATTTATCTTATTATTATCATCTCTATCAGATCCCACTCTTGCAAGTGGCCGTGAAGGGATTGACAACCCCTTTATCGCGTTGGTTGCGAGGTTCTTATTTGTTTGTGTAGGTATGAGGTGACTCGCGCATGGTCTCCTACTGGATTGATACCTTGGTTCTCAAAAACTGAGGGAAATACTTATGCTGCTCTACTGCATCTCCCTTTCCTCTTCAAGGGAAAACCAATGCAGTGCTCAAGAGGTAGCAAGGAGGATTTCTGGCACCGTTGCCGGGGAGATCTATGCCAAGTCAAGACATACCAAGTACCCATCACAACTCTTATTCTCCACATTACATTATTTTCCATTTGCCTCTCATTTGCCTCTCCCCCACTTCACCCTTGCCGTTTTATTTGCCCTCTCTTTTCCGTTCGCCTCTTTTTCCTTCCTTCCTTCTGCATGCTCGTTCTTTTTGCAATATGTTGCCATCATGTCTGAAACTGGGGAGGTTATCATTGATAAGGATAATAATATGGAAAATTTTGATGTTATTGATGATCCTCTTGAAAATCCTACTATTTTACACACTAAAAAGTTTCGAATTGGTAGCGGTAATATTATTGGGAAGGGAGTTATTCAAGATTTCTTTACTTGTGCCGGCGCTTTGCCCACCATGAGTGGATCTATCCTTCATAAAACTAGTAGTCTTGCAGATGCTATATCTTTGCTCATAGTTGAACTCGAAAGACAATTTTTACATATGCATCCTTCCATTCAAAGGATTTTCCTGGAATTTTCTAATATCAAGCATTCTTATGTTAAGCGAGCAGCAACCATCTTTTTAGCTCATGAGTTCAGATTTATAATAAAAGAAGCCAATGAAATTTTTGCGCATTATAGGGTGGATGTTGGCCGTCCTCCCATAGAAGCAATCCTTTTCTATCAAGAAGATATTATGCGTTTACGATCTTTAGATCACGTTGCTTTTAATAAAAACCTTAGAGAAAAGGTTCCTACCGATGTTCTTGTTAATAGGATCTCTTAACTTAATGATATTTTTTCCATCCAGAACAATGGGATAGATTTTTCCCTTGAAAAAAGGCTCATGACTTTGTTCCAAAAGAATGCTTATAATGATGAATTGGTTGTGCAATATGAAGGGCCAAAGGAGGAACCAATACCTCCCGAGCTTGATCTTGGGGACTTTTGTCCCATTAAATTTAGCCCTTTTGATTACTTTTGCTTGCCACAAAGAAAACTTGCTGCTGAACATAGGGAGTATGAGATGAGCTTTTGCGATTTATCTTATCATTATCATGGTAATACCTAGATCTATCTTCGCTTTTATGCCTAGCTAGGGGCATTAAACGATAGCGCTTGTTGGGAGGCAACCCAATTTTATTCTTATTCCTTGCTTTTTGCTCCTGTTTAGTAATGAAAATTTATCTAGCCTCTGTTTTGGTTTTTTGTGTGTTTAATTAGTGTTTGTGCCAAGTAGAACCGTTGGGAAGACTTGGGGGAAGTCTTTTTAATCTTGCTGTAAAAACAGAAACTTTAGCGCTCACGAGAATTGCTGCCATTTTTTTATTGGAGAGTGATATTTAGTTAATTCTTTCTGAAGATGATTAATAGATAAATTCCTCACGTCCATAAATTTATTTTAGAATTTTTGGGGTTCCAGAAGTGGTCACAACCTACAGATTACTACAGAATGTTCTGTTTTTGACAGATTCTGTTTTTCGTGTGTTGTTTGCTTATTTTGATGAATCTATGGCTAGTAAAAGAGTTATAAACCATAGAGAAGTTGGATACAGTAGGTTTAACACAATATAAATAAGAATGAGTTCATTACAGTACCTTGAAGTGGTGTTTTTTTCTTTCGCTAACGGAGCTCACGAGATTTTCTATTTAAGTTTTGTGTTGTGAAGTTTTCAAGTTTTGGGTAAAGATTTGATGGATTATGGAACAAGGAGTGGCAAGAGCCTAAGCTTGGGTATGCCCATGGCACCCCAAGGTAAAATATAAGGACACCAAAAAGCCTAAGCTCGGGGATGCCCCGGAAGGCATCCCCTCTTTTGTCTTCGTCTATCGGTAACTTTACTTGGAGCTATATTTTTATTCGCCACATGATATGTGTTTTGCTTGGAGCATCTTGTATGATTTGAGTCATTGCTTTTTAGTTTACCACAATCATCCTTGTTGTACACACCTTTTGAGAGAGACACACATGAATTGGAATTTATTAGAATACTCTATGTGCTTCACTTATATCTTTTGAGCTATATAGTTTTTGCTCTAGTGCTTCACTTATATCTTTTAGAGCACGACGGTGGTTCTATTTTATAGAAATAATTGATCTCTCATGCTTCACTTATATCATTTTAAGAGTCCTTTAGAACAACATGGCAATAATAATAAAAAAATCATACAAGTGCATTGAATACTAAGAGAAGTTTGATACTTGATGATCGTTTTGATATGGAGATGGTGATATTAGAGTCATGCTAGTTGAGTAGTTGCGAATTTGAGAAATACTTGTGTTGAAGTTTGTGATTCCCGTAGCATGAATGTATGGTGAACCGTTATGTGATGAAATCGGAGCATGATTTATTTTATGATTGCCTTCCTTATGAGTGGCGGTCGGGGACGAGCGATGGTCTTTTCCTACCAATCTATCCCCCTAGGAGCATGCGTGTAGTACTTTGTTTCGATAACCAATAGATTTTTGCAATAAGTATGCGAGTTCTTTATGACTAATGTTGAGTCCATGGATTATACGCACCCTCACCCTTCTACATTTGCTAGCCTCTCTAGTACCGCACAATTTTCGCCGGTACCATAAACCCACCATATACCTTCCTCAAAACAGCCACCATACCTACCTATTATGGCATTTCCATAGCCATTCCGAGATATATTGCCATGCAACTTTCCACCATTCCGTTTGCTATGACACGCTTCATCATTTTCATATTGCTTTGCATGATCATGTAGTTGACATCGTATTTGTGGCAAAGCCACCGTTCATAATTCTTTCATACATGTCACTCTTGATTCATTGCATATACCGGTACACCGCCGGAGGCATTCACATAGAGTCATATTTTGTTCTAAGTATTGAGTTGTAATTCTTGAGTTGTAAGTAGAAAGAAGTGTGATGATTATCATTATTAGAGCATTGTCCCAGTGAGGAAAGGATGTTGGAGACTATAATTCCCCCACAAGTCGGGATGAGACTCTGGACGAAAAATAAAAAAGAGGCAAAAAGAGGCAAAAAAAGAAGAAGGCCCAAATAAAAAATGAAATGAGAGAAAAGAGAAGGGACAATGTTACTATCATTTTTCCACACTTGTTCTTCAAAGTAGCACCATGATCTTCATGATAGAGAGTCTCCTATGTTGTCACTTTCATAACTAGTGGGAATTTTACATTATAGAACTTGGCTTGTATATTCCAATGATGGGCTTCCTCAAATTGCCCTAGGTCTTCGTGAGCAAGCAAGTTGGATGCACACCCACTTAGTTTCTTTTGTTGAGTTTTCATACACTTATAGCTCTAGTGCATCCGTTGCATGGCAATCCCTACTCACTCACATTGATATCTATTGATGGGCATCTCCATAGCCCATTGATACGCCTAGTTGATGTGAGACTATCTTCTCCTTTTTTGTCTTCTCCACAACCACCATTCTATTCCACCATAGTGCTATATCCATGGCTCACGCTCATATATTGCGTGAAGATTGAAAAGGTTTGAGAACATCAAAATTATGAAACAATTGCTTGGCTTGTCATCGGGGCTGTGCATGAGTTAATATTTTGTGTGATGAAGATAGAGCATAGCCAGACTATATGATTTTGTAGGGATAACTTTCTTTGGCCATGTTATTTTGAGAAGACATGATTGCTTAGTTAGTATGCTTGAAGTATTATTATTTCTATGTCAATATTAAACTTTTATCTTGAATCTTTCCGATCTGAACATTCATGCCACATTAAAGAAAGATTACATTGAGAAATATATTAGGAAGCATTCCACATCAAAAATTCTGTTTTTATCAACCTACTTCAGGACGAGCAGGAATTAAGCTTGGGGATGCTTGATACGTCTCCAACATATCTCTAATTTTTGATTGCTCCATGCTATTATATTATCTATTTTGGATGTTAATGGGCTTATTTTACAATTTTATATTATTTTTGGGACTAACCTATTAACCGGAGGCCCAGCCCAAATTGTTGTTTTTTGCCTATTTCAGTGTTTCCGCGAAAAGGAATATCAAATGGAGTCCAAACAGAATGAAACCTTCGGGAACGTGATTTTCTCAACGAACATGATCCAGGAGACTTGGAGTGGGCGTCAAGAAACAATCGGAGGAGGCCACGAGGCAGGGGGCGCGCCTACCCCCTGGGCGCGCCTCTACCCTCGTGGGCCCCTCGTTGCTCCACCGATGTACTTCTTCCTCCTATATATATTCCATGTACCCCCAAACATCCAGGAGCACCACGAAAACCTAATTCCACCGCCGCAACCTTCTGTACCCAAGAGAGATCCCATCTTGGGGCCTTTTCCGAGCTCCGCCGGAGGGGGCATTGATCACGGAGGGCCTCTACATCAACTCCATGGCCTCTCGATGATGTGTGAGTAGTTTATTCAGACCTTCGGGTCCATAGCTAGAGCTAGATGGCTTCTTCTCTCTCTTTGGATTCAATACAAAGTTCTCCTCGATTCTCTTGGAGATCTATTCGATGTAATCTTCTTTTGCGGTGTGTTTGTCGAGATCCGATGAATTGTGGGTTTATGATCCAGTTTATCTATGAACAATATTTGAATCTTCTCTGAATTCTTTTATGTATGATTGGTTTATCTTTGCAAGTCTCTTCGAATTATCAGTTTGGTTTGGCCTACTAGATTGATCTTTCTTGCAATGGGAGAAGTGCTTAGCTTTGGGTTCAATCTTGCGGTGCTCGATCCCAGTGACAGAAAGGGAAACGACACGTATTGTATTGTTGCCATCGAGGATAAAAAGATGGGGTTTATATCATATTGCATGAGTTTATCCCTCTACATCATGTCATCTTGCTTAAGGCATTACTCTGTTCTTATGAACTTAATACTCTAGATGCATGCTGGATAGCGGTCGATGTATGGAGTAATAGTAGTAGATGCAGACATTTCGGTCCACTTGTCTCGGATGTGATGCCTATATACATGATCATGCCTAGATATTCTCATAATTATTCACTTTTCTATCAATTGCTTAATAGTAATTTGTTCACCCACCGTAATACTTATTCTATCTTGAGAGAAGCCACAGTGAAACCTATGGCCCCCGGGTCTATTTTCAATTATATTTATCTCATCTACTAGCTATTTATGCACCGTTTTATTTCTTTATTTACTTTCAATCTATATCATAAAATACCAAAAATATTTATCTTATTATTATCTCTATCAGATCTCACTCTTGCAAGTGGCCGTGAAGGGATTGACAACCCTTTATCGTGTTGGTTGCGAGGTTCTTATTTGTTTGTGTAGGTACGAGGTGACTCGCGCGTGGTCTCCTACTGGATTGATACCTTGGTTCTCAAAAACTGAGGGAAATACTTACGCTCTTACTACCATCACCTTTCCTCTTCAAGGAAAACCAATGCAGTGCTCAAGAGGTAGCAGGGCACCCCCAGGTGCAACCAGGGCCCATTGCTTTCTTCTGGCACATAAAAGATAATGTAAACTTTCGTGCCATTTGGACTCCGTTTGATATTGATTTCCTGTGATGTAAAAAACATGGAAAATAGGAAACTGGCACTGGGCACTATGTTAATAGGTTAGTGCCAAAAAATGATATAAAATGACTATAAAATGATTATAAAACATCCAAGATTTATAATAAAACAACATGGAACAATAAAAAATTATAGATACGTTGGAGATGTATCAGCATCCCCAAGCTTAACTCCTACTCGTTGTCGAGTAGGTAAGTGATAAAAATAGAATTTTTGATGTGGAGTGTTGTTCATCAAGTCATATCATATTCTTTTCTTTATAGCATGGACATTTGGACTTTTATGTGATTCAAAGCAATAGTCTAGTTTTGACATAATAATTTAGATACTCAAGTATATCAACAAGCAACCATGTCTTTCAAAATATCAATGCTAAAACAAGTTATCCCTAGCCCATCATGCTCAAACATTGATCCATTCATGAAAGACACTCGAATATTAACTACACCCAATACTGAGCTGATCATATTGCCTCCTAGTTGGTGCTTTTTATAAGAGAAGATGGGGACTCAAAATAAAAATTGCATAAAGTAAAAGAAAGGCCCTTCGCGGAGGGAAGTAGGGATTTGTAGAGGTGCTAGAGCTCAAAGTGAAAATTTTGAGATAAAAACATTTTGGGAGGTGTATCCATCCCACCAACGAAAACAACTTAGAGTTTCAAACACTTTCCATACTAGATATGCCATAGGCGGTTCCCAAACAGAAAATAAAGTTTATTCCTTTTTCCACCATAACTTTCACTTTCCATGGCTAGCCGTATCCACGGGTGCCCTCCATACCAACACTTTCCAAGGAATTTATTATTTGACAACATAAATTCATTTTTGTTTTCATTTCGGGACTGGGCATCCCTAATACCTTTGCCTTACTCTCATGCTGACAAGTGAATAAACACTCATCTTGAGAATAACACATCTAGCATGGAAAATATTAGCCACCCCTACCGTTCCGCGAGCGAAACAAACACACAAAAGAGAAGTTTATTTTGAAAATTAGAGATGGCACATGCAAATTTGCTTAGAACGGCAAAAGAATACCGCATATAGGTAGATATAGTGGACTCATGTGGCAAAACTGGTTTAAAGGATTTTGGATGCACAAGTAGAGGTCATACTTAGTGCAAATGAAGGCTAGCAAAAGATTGGGAAGCGACCAACCAAGAAACGAATAATCTCATAAGCAAGCATTAAGCATAATTAACACCGAATAATGCACCACAAGTAGGATATAATTTTCATTGATGATTATTGACTTTCGTGCATGCATAGGGAATCACAAACCTTAACACCAATATTATCTTACTAGAGCACAATTACTCATCAACATAACTCAGTATCACATCATTATATCTCAAACTATTACTAGAATCAAGTTTATTTTGTCCAATGATCTTCATGACTTTTTA